>NC_142012.1:2190863-2344036 GCF_049901735.1 Notechis scutatus
GTGGGAGGGGATGGGTGATAAGGAGTGATGAGAAGATTAACAGTAATAGTAGTGCAGACTTTCTAAATAGTTGGACAGTGTTGAGGGAATTATTTCTTTAGCAGAGTGATGGCTTTCGGGGGGAAAACTCTCGCGTGTCTAGTTGTTCTGGTGTGCAGGGCTCTATAGTGTCATTTTGAGGGAAGGAGTTGAAACAGTTTATGTCCAGGATGTGAGGGGTCTGTAAATATTTTCACAGCCCTCTTTTGGACTCGTGCAGTGTACATACAGGTCCTCCATGGAAGGCAGGTTGGTAGTAATTGCTTTTTTCCACAGTCCTAATTCCTCTCTGGAGTCTGTGTCTGTCTTCTTGGGTTGCAGAACCAAACCGGACAGTGATAGAGGTGCAGATGACAGACTCAGTCATTCCTCTGTAGAACCGGATCAGCAGCTCCTTGGGCAGTCTGAGCATTTTTTCCCCCGCAAGTCCATAGATCCGTCGGCTGAGCCTTTCTTCGTGGGGTCATTTATCATTTATATGCAAAATTAGCCATCAAACAAGAGATTAGTTGCAGCCGGGAAGGACAGCTTCCAAATCTTCAAAAGGCCAGAAGACGTAATTGTGTCACATCAAAAACTCCGCCGTAACAGGCCTGTGCAGCAAATTTAATTTCCCTGCCTGGAATGTACTCAGATGATTTCTAGTAATTAGCTATTATTTATTGGCATTCTGAATATGTATTTAGATTCCTGCCCAGGCGTAAAAATGTATTATTTACGCAGGAACCAACAGGCCACCACAATCAGCATTCGGGGTTTGTTTGTTTTTTTCAGCCCTGGATAAGAAACTGCTTCTTAAAATGCATCTACAAGCAGTCCTCGACTTAACGACCGCAATCGAAGCCCCAAATATTCTGTTGTTAAGCGAGCGTTGTCCCATTTTGCAGCCTTTCTCGCCCCGGTTGGTAAGCGAATCGCTGCAGGGCATAAAGTGAGTAAGCCGGGTCGTTAAGCCAGAGGGGAAATCACACGACCTTGGGATGCAGCAACTGTCATAAGTATGAACCCATGGCCAAGCCTCTGGATTTTTATTCACGTGATCATGGGGCTCTTAAACCAAGATCGTGTGGAAAAGTATGAAAAAGTCACTTTTTTCCATTGTAACTTTGAACGGTCACTAAATGAAACTGTTGTAAGTCAAGGACTACCTTGTACTTCCTTCTCTGGTGAATTAATTATTGTTCTTCCTCTTGTTGTGTCCAGTCCCGTAGTTTCGTCACAGAGCTGCTCAATTACATTAAGGTAAGTTCCTCTTCCGTACTTGAAGTCTTTCCGCATCTCTACCCAGTTCTTTCCTACTTCCTGGCCTTTGCTATACTTCAAGCAATGGCTCACTTAGGAGTAAAATACTATCACCTCCTCTTTGGTGCCAATCAGGTCTCTCTCTGGGGTCTTTAGTGCCCTCTGAGCTGGGTGGCTTTCTTGGCAGACGTTTCATCACCCTACTAGATAATGTCATCAGGGCAATATCATTGGTACAGATGGCGTTCACCTACTTGATTGTCTTTCTCTCTCTCTTTTTAAAAAAATTATTTATTTTCAAAATACACATAAAATTTACATTTTAACAGTTCTGTGTCAAGTGTTACTTCTATACTTAAATACAATATTTACAATTCTTCCCTCATATCAAACCTTATTTCTTTTATCTAACCATATATATATATATATATATATATATATATGTATGTATGTATGTATGTATGTATGTATGTATGTATGTATTGTTGGCTCAGTTTTCGGGTATTTTCCCCGCATAGTAGTGGTGCTTTTAAAGTTGTAGCACGCAGCAGAATCTCATCTGCCATCATCAGGCTTCTGTGAAGCCTGATGATGGCAGATGAGATTCTGCTGAAACGTTGCTACAACTTTAAAAGCACCACTACTATGACGTGGGAAAATACCCTAACAAAGCTGAAGGCCATACATGTAAGTACCTCGAAAACTTAAGAAAATATATATATATATATTCATTCTGAGGTTCTCGCGGTATTTGTATGTGGATCTTTGGTTATTCGGGTTTTCTCCCGCCTAAGATTGAAGTACCTAGGCAACGTTTGATGAAGTCTCATTCATCATCTTCAGGTTTGTGTCTTCTGCTCTGTGCTTCTCACTTTGAGAAGCACAGAGCAGAAGACACAAGCCTGAAGATGATGAATGAGACTTCATCGAAACGCTGCCAGGTACTTCCAATCTTACGCGGAGAAAACCTGAATAACCAAAGATCCATATATATATATATATATATATATATATATACAACATTTCCCAAACCTCATAAAACTCAGACTCCTCTTTACCTTTTAGTTTTCTCGTCAGTCTGTCCATCTTGGCACAATCAAGCATTTTATTTATGATCATATTTTTCTGAAGGTACATCATCTATATTCCAGCTTTTGTATTAGATAGGTTTCTTTGGGTTTCCTTTAATCATCCCCAGCAAAAAAAAAAACACGCTTCTGGCTTAAATTCAATGTCGTACCCTGTAATTTATCTTACCCATTTTTTTCAATTTTTCCCAGTATTTTTTTAACTTTGGGGGCATTGCCACCACATATGATAGTATGTTCCGTCTGCGAGCTTACATTTCCAGCCTTGCGGTTTCATATTAGGGTATATTTTGGCCAATCTCGCCGGTGTCCAATGCCATCTATGAAACATCTTGATTGTCTCATTTGAATGGCGTGTAGTTGTGGTTTACCTCTGTGTGCCTGTTTCTTCCAAGGCAAGGCAAGAAATGATGGATGGGAACTAGCCAAGGAGAGAAGCAACCTGGAATTAAGGAGAAAGTTGTGGGTGCTCCAACCATGGAGGTTTTTCAGAAGAGATTGGACAGTCACAGGTCTGAAATGGTGTAAGACCTCCTGGTTGAGCAGGGGGTTAGACTAGAAGACCTACAAGGTCCCTTCCAACTCTGTTAAATCTGTATAGATTGATTTGTTTGAGTGCCAGGATTCTAGGCATTCTCTAGGGGTTTTGATCTGGGATATTCAGTGCCCCAGTTGCAATGACGGTTGGCTCTCTCCATGCATTGTGAAATTAGCAAGTTGTCCTCATGTCTTCTGACTACTCCTTGGTGTTCATGGAGGCTAGTCTTCGTCCTGTTTGTCCTACGTAGCACTGATGATGTTCCCTAGTTGGGTCATGAAATGTCTGCAACAAAGCAACCAAGCTCATAGAGCACTGAAGACCTCACAGTCCTCCTGCTCCTCCTCTTCTCCCTCCTCTCTCTCCTCCTCCTCTCCTCCTCCTCTTCTTCCTCTTCTCTTCCTCCTCCTTCTCTCTTCCTCCTCCTCTTCTCTTCTCGTCTCTTCCTCTCCTCCTTCCTCCTCCTCCTTTGTCTCCTCCTCCTCCTCCTTGTCTCTTCCTCCTCCTCCTCCTCTTCTCCTCCTTCTCCTCCTCCTCTTTGTCTTCTTCCTCTCCTTCTCTTCCTCCTCCTTCTCCTCTTCCTCCTCCTCTTCCTCTTCTCTTCCTCCTCTCTTCTCTCCCTCCTCCTCCTCCTCTTCGTCTTCTTCCTCTCTCTCTTCTTCCTCCTCCTCCTCCTCGTCTCCTCTTCCTCTTCCTCTCCTTCTCTCCTCCTCCTCCTCTGTCCTCCTCCTCCTCCTCCTCCTCCTCTTCTCTTCTTCCTCTTCTTCTCTTCCTCCTCCCTCCTCCTTTCGTCTTCCTCTTCTTCCTCTTCTCCTCTCCTCTTCCTCTTCTTTCCTTCTTCCTCCTCCTTCTCCTTTTTCTCCTCCTCCTCCCCTCCTCCTCAATTAAGATGGGTGGCTATATGAATTATAGACTCATAAGCCTGGAAGGGACCTTTGAGGCCTTCTAGTCCACCCCAAGGCAGGAGTCTTGATACCATCCTGGACAAACGATTGCCCAATCTTTTTATGAAAACCTCCAGTGATGGAGCACTCACCCCTCTGGCTGGCGCTGATCAATTGTTCTCGCTGTCAAGAAATTCCTCCCCATTCAATTATTTAAAATGAACGAAGGAACGAAATAATAATTTCCAAACTTGTCCCTTTCACCTAGAATGCAAAAGTGGTCCTTTTGGAAGATCTGGCTTCTCACCTGGGCCTCCGAACACAGGTAGGTGTGTTTGCGAGCTGGGCGTTGCCGATTGTCCGCGAGTCTGTGTCCCTCTTTCCATTAGCGATGGTCAAGTTCCCCACGGGTGGATGCCTGGTGACCAAATTCGGGTAGTCCTCGACTTGCGGCCACTTTGTTTACTGACCGTTCGAAGCTATGATGACACTGAGGAAAAAAAAAACTGACTTGTGACCACTTTTCACGCTTGTGTTTCTAATTGAACAACTGCAGTCATTCGCTTAGCAAGGGTGGCAAGAAAGGTCGTAAAATGAGGCAAAAACTCACCTAAGAACTGTCCCACGTAGCAACAGACATTTTGGGCTTCCTTGTGGTCATATGTCAAGGACTACCTGTTCAGTATGCAATGCCTACTTTTGTGTGTGTGTGTCTTTTAATGACTCTGTAATCCTTGGCCGGATTCCCTTCCTGTCGCCGATGCGGAGTTTTGTTCAGTAGATACATTCTCGGGTGGGATTCAAATGCCTCAACAAATACTTCTGTGGGCGTGGCCTAATTTGTGGGTGTGGCTTGGTGGTTATGTGACTGGGTGGGCGTGGCTTGCTGGCTGGGCATTGCTTGGTCATGTGACTGGGTGGGCGTGACTTGTATATAAATATTATAAATATTTCTGTAAATATTGAATTTTTTATAAAAAAAAAAAGAAGAAAGCAACTTTGACCCAAAATCAGGCAAAGCGGGCAGGCAGATTGAGTTGCTCGCAGAATCACAGAGTCACTCAGAGATCTATCTTTCTGCAATCTGCTACCTGAGTCTGTCACATAAAATTTGCTTGCGAGTAAACTCACAAAATTAACTCACAACACACCATGCATGTAAATATTGAATTTTTTATTTAAAAAAGAGCAACTTTGACCCAAAATCAGGCAAAGCGGGCAGGCAGATTGAGTTGCTCACAGAATCACAGATTCACTCAGAGATCTACCTTTCTACAATCTGCTGCCCGAGTCTGCCCTGAATAATAGAAGCTTCAGCCCTGAGGAAGGTTCGGCTCTGCTTTTAGATTAGCTTGAAAGCAAGGAACGCGATGATGTCCAGCACAACAGCTGATGGGTCTGGGGGGAAAATAGGAAAAAATAGCAACTTACCAAACGCAGGCAGGTTGGATGGCCTGCATGCCAGTAAGGAGTCAGCGGGGACGGGAGGGGAGAGGAGGGGAGGGGCCAGCCACTGGCACGATTTGTCGGTTCTCCGAACTGTGCAGAATCGTAACAACCGGTTCTATAGAATTGGTCCGACCAGGTAGAATCCCACCCCTGCATATTCCTGTTGGGTTGCAGAACCGAGCCAGACAGTCCTAGAGGTGCAGTTTACCTGCTTGGTTTTTCCCTTCACAGGATGCCATCAACAGGGTGCAAGACCTGATGGCCGACGGCACGCTCACAGGTGAGAGCCGACCCCTGGCGGGATTTCCTGGCCTTGTATAGGCCAAAGCGGGTGTCGCCATCTTCTGCCGATGTCGACGATCGCTTCTGTTCGGTTGCAAATGGCTCTTTGCCAAGGTTATGGCGGCTCAGAAAATAACAGCTCTTTGGGCTCCAGAACATACATACAACGCAGCGAAATAGGTCCAAAATATGTCACGGTTGGGATATTTCATTGGCTCACAGCTGGTTGGCCAAAATATGCTGATTTTGCCTGGGCCGAGTGGAGGCTTTTGACTTATTTCGGGAGGATGTCATCCTTGTGCGTGGTTGCTTCCTTACCTTTGCTTGCACCTGCCGTGGTGTAGTGGTTAGAGCTGCTTCTCCACCCCCCTCCTCCCAAGCTGCCACACTGCACAGGGGTTTTTTTTCGGTATAATCCTTCAAATTCAGATCCCAAGATGCTTTCTCAGTCATCAGGTGGAGAGAATGGATGGAGGGAGGGAAAAAGGAGAGAAAAGGAGAGAGGAGGGAGGGAGGAAAGAAAAGGGAAAGGGAAGAAGGGTGAGAGGAGAAGGGAGGAAGAGAAAAGGGAAGGAGGAGAGGGAGGAAGGGAGGATGAGAAGGAAGAAAGAAGGGAGAGAGGAGAAGGAAGGGAGATGGGAGGGACAGGACAATGAAAGGAAGAAGAGAAGGAAAGGAAGAAGAGGAAGAAAGGAGGGAGGGAGGAGAGAAGGAAGAGGAGAGAGGAAGGAAGGAAGGGAAAGGGAGGAGAAAAAGGGAGGGAGAGGGGAAGGGAGGGAGGAACATGGAAGGGAGGGAGAAAGTGAAAAGGGAGGGAGGGGACAAGGAAAGGAAGAAGAGAAGGAAAAGGAAGAAAGGAAGGAGGGAGGAGACAAGAGAAGGGAGGAGAGAAAAGAAAGGAGAGAGGAAGGAAGGAAGGGAAAGGGAGGAGAAAATGGGAGGGAGGGAGGGAGGAAAGAAAAGGGAAAGGGAAGAAGGGTGAGAGGAGAAGGGAGGAAGAGAAAAGGGAAGGAGGAGAGAGGGAGGAAGGGAGGATGAGAAGGAAGAAAAAAAGGTAGGAAAAGAAAGGAGAGAGGAGAAGGAAGGGAGATGGGAGGGACAGGACAATGAAAGGAAGAAGAGAAGGAAAGGAAGAAGAGGAAGAAAGGAAGGAGGGAGGGAGGAGAGAAGGAAGAGGAGAGAGGAAAGAAGGAAGGGAAAGGAAGGAGAAAAAGGGAGGGAGAGGAGAAGGGAGGGAGGGAGGAACATGGAAGGGAGGGAGAAAGTGAAAAGGGAGGGAGGGGACAAGGAAAGGAAGAAGAGAAGGAAAAGGAAGAAAGGAAGGAGGGAGGAGACAAGAGAAGGGAGGAGAGAAAAGAAAGGAGAGAGGAAGGAAGGGAAAAGGAGGAGAAAAAGGGAGGGAGGAGACAAGAGAAGGGAGGGAGAAAGGAAAAAGGGAGGGAGGGGACAAGGAAAGGAGAAAGGGAAAGAAAGAAAGGGAGGGAGGACAGACAAGGAAGAGAGAGAGGGAAGGAAGGAAGGGAGAGAAAAAAGGGGAGAGGAAGAGGAAGCATCCCACTCTACCTGGAATGCAGGTACATCTACGAAAGGGAATGCAAACAAACTTTCCCATTTAAATAGCGAGACCCTTTCAATCCCCTTCGTGAATGGCGCGTCTTTCACCTTTTGAAATACTGGAATAGATTAGAATTCTTTTATTGGCCAAGTGTGATTGGACACGCCAGGAATTTTGTCTTTGGTGCAAATGCTCTCAGTGTACATAAAGAAAAAGAAAAAAAAAATACTGGAAAAATGGAGGCCCCATGTCCCTCCCTTTTAATTCAACCCCAATAGACAGGGCCGGGTTTTAATGTAGGGCCATCTGTCCTTTTCCCTGCAGGGGTGATCGATGACCGAGGCAAATTCATCTACATCACACCCCAAGAGTTGACGGCCGTGGCGGAGTTCATTCGGCGTCGAGGACGCGTCTCCATTACAGAGCTGGCTCAAGAAAGCAACTCCCTCATCAACCTGCAGATGGAGGCCGGTTTCCTTAGCCAAAGCGTGGGCTGAGAAGCCCCCTCTATACTTGGGAGGGACCAATAAAATAAAGTCTTTTTTTGTTTGCTTTTTGGGATCGGGGGGCCCTTAGGGTCACTCAGTCACATTGATGCATTCGGAATACATTTATATAAAGAAGTCACTTAAGAATACAACAGGGAGCATCCTTTACCCAGGCTTTTCCTGGTGAATTGTTTGCTGTTTGTGGAAGGTCGCAACCAGTATTGAAAGTTTAGAACTGGGAAGTTGTAGGCCTTCGCCTCTATTTCTAATCACAGCCTTTCTCTACTACAACTCCCATACTCCTGATCCACCCAGGAAGGTAGACAAGCTGTGACCCAACAGTTCTGATTAAAAGAAATACATTTCCCGTTTAAATTGCCCTGCGTCACAACAGTCCCAGAGATTCAAAATCGAACCATTGCAATAGCTTTTGAACGACTGCAGTTTTCTTATTATCATTTTTCCAATTTGTATTATATGGAAAAGAAGAGGATAATTGGTATGGGATTATGACTTTAGTTGATGTGTGTGTGTCTCAAAGTTATGGATACTGATACAAAAATGAGGGCAAAGATATTGGCTATTTCAAGATTTGACTTTCTCCTGAACTGTGAATAAATGTGGAGAAAAATACACAATCTTTGGTGGTGGTTGTTTTTAACTGGATTTATGATGTTCAATATTTACAGCAAAGGCAGAAATTGTGTTTCCCCCACCCCTAAACTAGATGATCAAATTATACTTGAAACCTATTGTCATTTTTTAAAAAAACATATCCGAGATAAATATAATCCCATTTAGTAAAGGCAATTCTGGATTATAAATACTTCACCAGATCTCTGAGGAAGTGCTTTAAAACTGTCTAGAGAAAGGTGGTTTTTGAGACACAGCCTCAAAAGTAATCCTCCCCCTGTTCCATATGCCACAGCCAAACTGGTTCTTGTCATTTTAAATAGGGAAAAGAATTGTCTATTTGGGACAAATGAATAGGTTATGCAGACATGCATGTTGCATGGAGAACCAATATTTTTTCTGTGTGTGGCACAAAGGCAACACAGCCAGATAATCAGTAGGAGTCCCTTTATTAGCTCCAATTTTGCCCCCAGTGTCCCGGTTACCTTCTGGGCTGGAGAAAAACCCTCCCAGGAACAGCCTTGGGCTGCAGGGAATCAAGTCCAAAAGATGGTCAACATAAACTGTAACTATAAGTCCAATCAAGGCAAAATGAGGTAATTAGTCCGGCAGGGCAGGAGAAGGAATTCCAGACATGAAGGAACGGCAGTAATTCAACACAGTTGGGAAGGCGCCAGGAACGCAGATAAGCAAAGTCAACACAAGATAAATTCATATTTGTTCCCAGCAGCTGCTGCACTCAGCATGTATTTCTTTTAAACTCTCTTCCCAGCTGTGGCTAATGAAGGGAATCAGAGCCCTTTCCTCCCCCGTAAGTCACGCAACCCACGTTGCTCCCTTCTCGTTCCTCTCTGCGTGCCCTAGGATGAAGAGGGGGCAGGCCTGAGTCTTCCTCTGAACTCCCTTGTTCTACCTCTCCCTTGCTCTGCCCAGCCAGACTTTGCCCTTCCCCAGTTTCCTCCACAGTCAACGGAGCCACACTCCCGCTCCCTGTCGGCTGTCTATCTGCCTCCTCGGATTCAGACTCCCAACAGTAACCCAGAACAGGGCACCACAAGGAAATCTCGGGGCGGGAGGGGGCGAAGGGCAGACTAGGAATTCTGGAAACAGATGGAGCCAAACCGCCTTCTCCGTTGTTGAATATGGTTGCCAGGCGACCAACAATTGGCCATCAGTGATGCTTGTCATCAGAGTTGTCTGCCCACAACTGTCGGTTCCATAGAAGTTGTCCCTTCCTATACATACACACACACACACACACTACACTGGAGAAAACAGGCTGGAAGCCAACCGCCGGACACAAGTGAGAGCCAGAACAGGAGCATAAAAAAAGCCAGGTACCACAGCCACCATTGGCAGAATTGGCAGGGCAGGGGGCAAAACCTGGCCTTGGGCCTTTGTCTTCTGAGGGGGCTTAAAGAGGGGAGAAGACCCCCCCCTCCCCAAAGTCCGGGCTGAGCTCATGCAACTGGCACGAGCTGGTGCCCGTCAGATGGCTGGGACTACATCTCCCACAATCCCTTGTTGAGACTATCACAGGAGACCCGGGTGGGCACTGGGTTGTCGTAACTTTGACTGCAGGGAAGGGGGGGAGGGGCGTGGGAAGATCAGATGGTAGCCGGGGGTCACGTGATTGGATGCCCATAAAAAGAGGGACATAGCTGCCATCTTGTCTTTGTTGACTTCCCCCCATGAAGCTTGGTTTAGTATCAGGGTAGTTGGGTTGGGAAGGAAGGGAGGAGGAAGGAAGGAGGAGGAGGAAAGGGGAGCGAGGGAGGAGAAAAGGGGAGGAAGGAATGAAAGGAAGGAAGGAAGGAAGGAAGGGAGAAAAAGGGAAGAGAGGAAGGAAAGAAAGGAAAAGGAAAGAAAGGAAGGGAAAGTTGGGAGGGAGGGAGAGAGGAAGGAAAGAAAAGGGAAGGAAGGAAGAAAGGAATGGAAGAGAAGGGAAGGGGAGGAAGGAAGGGAAAGGAAGGGAAAGGAGGGAGGGAGGAAAGAAAAGGGAAGGAGGGAAGGAGGGAGGGAGGAAAATAAGGTGGGGGGAAGATAAGGGAAGGAGGGAAGAAAGGAATGGAAGAGAAGGGGAGGGGAGGGGAGGAAGGAAGGAAGGAAAAAGGGAAGAAAGGAAGGGGAGGGAGGGAGGGAGGAAAATGAGGTGAGGGGGAAGATAAGAGGGAAGGAGGGAGGGAGGGAGGAAAATGAGAGGAGGAAGGAAGGTTGAATTTAAGAGGGAGGAAGGGAAGGAGGAAGAAGAAGGAAGGGAAGAGGAGGGAAGGGGAGAGGGGAGAAAGGAAGGAAGGAAAAGGGAGGGACGAAGGAAAGAGAAAAGGGAAGGAAGGAAGAAGAGGAAGGAACAGAAGAGGAAGGAAGGAAGGAAGGAAGGAGGGAGGGAGGGCCAGGGCGGATTGGGACCCTGAGGCCCGGCTGCTTCTCCTTTGGGGCAGATGCTGAGCCTGCCCGCCATCCAGCCAGCCATGAGGCGCTCTTCCAGCCGCCTGTCGGAGCCCCAGGTGATCGCCGAGGACCTTTCGCTGCCCGAGGCCTACAACCTCCTGGCTGCCCTGATGCAGGTCATCGGGATGGTCCTCCTCTGCGTGGCCATCTATATGCAGAATTGGGTTTGGCTGGAGCCCGACGAAGCCCAGCTCGGACCCCAGCCGTTGGTCTTCTACACCTTCGGGCTACCCTACAAGATGAACACCTCGAGGAACGCCTCAGGTGAGAGCACGTCCCGGACACACCTATTGGCACCCAGGATGGCTGGGGGGGGGGAGGAACACCTTTGGAGTGGTGCGGTGGTGGCCTAGAGGTGGAGTTTCTCGCCTCACAATCAGGAGGCTGTGAGTTCGATCCTGGGCCAGAGGCAGATATCTCACTCTCTCTGGGCACAATGAGAATATTATCTGCCGAACAAAACCCCTCATTGGCAACGGGAAAGGCATCCGGCCGGTAAACACTCTGCTAGCTCCGTTCAGTTGCCCCAGACTCCACCCCACGCAAGGGATTGTGGGGTCGTTCAAAGGTGACGATGATGGCTAGAGGGGGACCTTGGATGACAGCCAAGCCGCCTTACACAAGTAGTCCTCAACAAGGCCACAATTGGGCCCAACCTTTCTGTCCTTAAATGAGGAATTTGTTAAGTGAGCTTTGCCCCCGTTTTACAACTAAAGTACACAACTGTTGACTTACAACAGTTCAAAGTTACAACGGCTCTGAAAAAAGTGACTGATGACCATTTTTTCACCCTTATGACCGTTGCAGTATTCCCCCATGTTCACGGGATCAAAATTCAGACACTTGGCAACTGACTCACACTTATGACTGGTGCAGCTTCCCTGGGTCTTGTGATCCCCTTTTGCGACCTTCGGACAAGCCGAGTCCATGGGGAAGCCGGATTCACTTAACAACCGGGTGACTAACCAATCCATTGCAGTGATTCACTTAAGAAGCGTGGTGAGAGTTCATGAAATGGAGGAAAACCTCACTTTACAAAGGCCTCATTTAAGAGCAGGAATTGTAGGCTTCCTTCTGGTCACAGGTCATAGGACTACTTGTAGAGCACATGTGTATACTCTCCGACTCAATGACTCTTATCCCAGGGTGGGATACAAAATAAACACAGTCACAAAAACAGGTGAAGCTCCTTTTATTCCTTCAGCTTGGCTTCAAAGCTCCAAATATCCTTGACTGGAGACAAAAAAAAACTCCCCCACAAGCAGTTACGAAAAGGAGGAAACGCCGTTTAAACTAAAAATGCCTATAAATTATAAAGAGCAAAAACAACACAAACCACACTGAAGCAATTAAGGGAACCAGGCAAGATAAGGGCTTGAAGACGTCCACAGATATCGGAACACACACTGGGAAGGATGCCAAACTCAGATAGGAATGGACAGACTAAAGACATTTCCATGCTTTGCTTCCAGCCTTTTAAACAGTTCTCATAGCTGCAGCCCATGAAGGGGATCAAGGCCCTTTCCTCCCCCATAGACCATGCCATTCACGTCTCTCCCTTATCCTCTCCTCCCTGCGTGCCCTCAGATGGAAAGGGGATGGGCCTGGGTCTTCCTCTGAATGCCCAGCTGGCCTGTGCCCTTCCCCAGTTTCCTCCACAACATCTGGAGCCATACTCCCACTCCCTGTCGGCTGTTCCTCCTCTCCCTCGGAGTCAATCTCCAACAGGGGCATGACAACTCTGGGCAATTCACAGCAATCCAAGGAATTGTGTGACATTACTATTTTTCACACGATCGTTGCAGTATTCCCCACGGTCACCTGATCCAAATTTGGACGCTTGGCAAGTGACTCATATTTATGACGGTTGCAGCCTCCTGAATGTCACGTGATCCGCTTTTGCGACCTTCTGACAAGCGAAGTCTGTGGGGAAGCCGGTGTTGTTGTTCGCCAGCAGCCTGTACAGACGGCAGCGGAATCGGACAGTGGGGAAGAACGGGGACCAGTCTGGGAGTCTGGAGAGGACTCGGACGAGGGTCCTGCGTCCGATACAGAGATGGGGCCAGGACCATCTGGGAGTGGGGTGCTGCCTCCAGAGCCTTTGGAGTCTGGCAGCAGCGAAGAAGAGGAACCAGGAGAGCCTGTTCCCAGTGCGCGTATGCGCAGAGCTGCTAGAAGGCGAGAGCCAGCTGAGACAAAAGGGGCGACTTGAGAGTAAGACTGGGAGGTGATGGCCCCTCCCCTAAGGGATAAAAGTCAGGCCAAGACGATGAAACCTTTGCAGGAAGCAAAGTCGTTCAGGTTAATTCTTGAAGCTCTTTGTATTTCGGTTGGGTCTTTTTCTAGTTCATTGGACACTTCTGTTATTGGCAGCTCTTCACAGGGAAGAAAGGTGGGTGCTTATCTCGAGGGACGGTTTGAGATTCATTACAGGCTGGGAATGAAAATAATTCCCAGCGTTGCAATAAAATAGGTTTTGCTTTTAAAGCAAGTATGTGAATAATTATGGTTTACGACGCCTGGGTCAGAACAGCCAGATTCACTTAACAACCGTGTTCCTAACTTAACAATTGCAGTGATTCGCTTAACAACCATGGCAAGAAAAGTCATAAAATGGGGCAAACTCGCTCAACGCATTTCTCCCTTAGCGACATAAATTCGGGGCTCCATTGTGGTCTTAACTCAAGGACTCCCTGTAAAGCCAATAAGACTCTGCTCCTGCCTTTTGCCAATGTGCATTTGATGACCTACGTCTTGGTCTTCTTTCTCTCTCTCTCTCTCTTTTTTTTTTTCAGAATATTTATATTTTTTCCAGAAGGACCAACATGTGCTCAAGCTAGTTGTGATCGCTGTTTGCTTTCTGAACCTGTGCTTTGGCATCACAGCCTTTCTCCTGGACTACCTGGAATTCCAGGTGCTGGAGAAGTATCGGATTATGCTGGTCTCTTCCTTCCACATTTTCTCAGGTAATGGCCTGGCTGCCCCCCTGTTTTTAAGGAGTTAGAGATTGGCTTGCTCTGTTTTAGTGATTTCTTTGGGGAGAGGTTGAGAAGGAATCTGGATCTGCTCATATCTGGACAGGGCTGGCTTCGTGACCATCTTCTTCTTCTTCTTCTTCTTCTTCTTCTTCTTCTTCTTCTTCTTCTTCTTCTTCTTCTTCTTCTTCTTCTTCTTCTTCTTCTTCTCCTCCTTCCTCCTCCTCCTCCTGCTCCTCCTCCTCCTCCTCCTCCTCCTCCTCCTCCTCCTCTAGTTCTTCTATCTTCTAGTTCTAGTTCTAATTCTTCTAGTTCTCTCTTCTAGTTCTTATCTCTAATTTTAGTTCTTTTTCTTCTATCAACTAATTCTACTTCTAGTTCTTCTTCTATCTTCTAGTTTGTCTAGTTCTAGTTCTAATTCTTCTAGTTATCTCTTCTAGTTCTCTTTTTCTTCTATCATCTAGTCCTGCTTCTAGTTCTTTTTCTTCTATCTTCTACATCTGGTTCTAGTTCTAATTCTTCTAGTTCTCTTCTAGTTTTCTTCTCTTCTAGTTCTTTTTCTTCTATCTTTTAGTTCTAATTCTTCTAGTTCTCTCTTCTAGTTCTAGTTCTTTTTCTTCTATCATCTAGTTCCACTTCTAGTTCTTCTAGTTCTTCTATCTTCTAGTTTGTCTAGTTCTAGTTCTAATTCTTCTAGTTCTCTCTTCTAGTTCTCTTCTTTTTCTTCTATCATCTAGTTCTGCTTCTAGTTCTTCTGGTTCTTTTTCTTCCATCTTCTACATCTAGTTCTAGTTCTAATTCTTCTAGTTCTAGTTTTCTTCTTCTCTTCTAGTTCTTTTGTTCTCTCCAGTTCCTTTTCTTCTATCTTCTAGTTCTTTTAGTTCTTCTAGTTCCAATTCTTCTAGTTCTTCTTCTCTCTTCTAATTTCTCTGGTTCTAGTTCTTTTAGTTCTTTTCTCTTCTAGTTCTTCTCTCATCTAGTTCTTTTTTTTCTATCTTCTACATCTGGTTCTAGTTCTAATTCTTCTAGTTCTCTTCTAGTTTTCTTCTCTTCTAGTTCTTTTTCTTCTATCTTTTAGTTCTAATTCTTCTAGTTCTCTCTTCTAGTTCTAGTTCTTTTCTTCTATCATCTAGTTCCACTTCTAGTTCTTCTAGTTCTTCTATCTTCTAGTTTGTCTAGTTCTAGTTCTAATTCTTCTAGTTCTCTCTTCTAGTTCTCTTCTTTTTCTTCTATCATCTAGTTCTGCTTCTAGTTCTTCTGGTTCTTTTTCTTCCATCTTCTACATCTAGTTCTAGTTCTAATTCTTCTAGTTCTAGTTTTCTTCTCTCTTCTAGTTCTTTTTGTTCTCTCCAGTTCCTTTTCTTCTATCTTCTAGTTCTTTTAGTTCTTCTAGTTCCAATTCTTCTAGTTCTTCTTCTCTCTTCTAATTTCTCTGGTTCTAGTTCTTTTAGTTCTTTTCTCTTCTAGTTCTTCTCTCATCTAGTTCTTTTTCTTTTATCTTCTACTTCTACTTCTAGTTCTTCTAGTTCTTTTTCTTTTCTCATCTAGTTTTTCTAGTTCTTTTTCCATTTTCTATTTCTTCTCCTTCTTTTCCTCCTCCTCCTCCTCCTCCTCCTCCTCCTCCTCCTCCTCCTCCTCCTCCTCCTCCTCCTTCTCCTCACTCTCCTCCTCCTCCTCCTCCTCCTCCTCCTCCTCCTCCCTCTCCTCCTCCTTCCCCACTGGTTTTAGTGTCTAAGGTGGGACTAGAATTCAGCATCTCCTGGTTTCTAGCCTGATACTTAACCACTCGACTTCCTGTCCTGGTGAAGCAAAGGCCTGCATGAGAACTGGAGAATTACAGATATCCCACACCTTAAAACCATTTGTTTAACAATAGTTTAAAGCAGGGGTCTTCAAACATGACAGCTTTAAGACTCGTGGACTTCAGCTCCCAGAATTCCTCCTCCAATCATGTTAGTTCAGGAATTCTGGGAGTTGAAGTCCACAAGTCTTAACCTTGCCAAGCTTGAGGACCCTGGTGATAGATGATGGATGGGGAGACGATAGACAGACAGATAAATGATAGAATTCAGGGGTCTTCAAACTTGACAGCTTTAAGACTTTGTGGACTTCAGCTCCCAGAATTCCTCCTCCAGTCATGTTAGCTCCAGGAATTCTGGGAGTTGAAGTCCACAAGTCTTAACCTTGCCAAGTTTGGAGACCCTGGTGATAGATGATGGATGGATGGATGGGGAGACAATAGACAGACAGACAGATAAATGATAGAATTCAAGGGTCTTCAAATTTGACAGCTTTAAGACTCGTGGACTTCAGCTCCCAGAATTCCTCCTCCAATCATGTTAGTTCAGGAATTCTGGGAGTTGAAGTCCACAAGTCTTAAACTTGCCAAGTTGGAAAACCCTTGGTTTAAAGTTTAAACAGCATTGAAAAAAAGTGACTTATGACCGACTCGTTACCCTTATGACTGTGGCAGCATCTCCATGACCACACAATTCCAATTTGGGCACCTGGCAACCAGCATGTATCTAGGATGGTTGCATCCCAGGATCACATGATCCCTATTTGTGAGCTTCCTGGCCAGCTTCCAACAAGCAAAGCCAGTGGGAGAAGCCGGATTTGCGTAACAAGTGTCTGATTTGCTAAACAACTGCAGCAAAAATGAAAAGTAGCGAAATGGGACACTGAATTGGTGCATCACTAAGCGACAGAATATCCAATCCCAATTGTGGTCATTAAGTCAAGGACTACCTCCATTTCTCAGGATGGACAGCATTCCATCATGTCTATCAAACCTAGCTTGCATTTTGAAAGGAACACTATAAAACAGAATTTTGGGTTTTTCTTGCAGAGAAAATTGCCAGGGGCTAAATTCCTCAGGTGCTCAGATGCTGCAGTGACTCTGTGTCTTGTTGTGCATCTCTGCACACCCAGCCTTCGTGTCTCAGCCTGGATCTGGAGAACTGGGATCTTGGCATGTTGGCCCTGTCTCTTCTGCCCATAAGAGGGATCCCACCAGGGGTGGGATTCTACCGGTTCAGACTGGTTCTATGGAACTGGTTGTTATGATTCTGCACAGTTCGGAGAATTGGCAAATTGTGCCCCTGGCTGGCCCCTCCCCTCCTCTCTCTGCCTGCCCCTCCCCTCCCCACTCAGTCAGTCCTTATCATGTATGCACAACACATGGCTGACTGCGTTCTCCCCACCCAGTCACTTCTTACGGTATTTCTTTTTTCCCCCTCCGAACGATCAGCTGTTCCTATGATCAGCTGTGCCAGGATACCCCTCGCTCTCTTACTGCTTCGCCCAGGAGGAAGGGAGGAAGGAAAGAAGGAAGGAAAGAAGGAAGGGAGGAAGGAAGGAGAGGAGGAGGAAGGAAGGAGAGGAGGAAGGAAGGAGAGGACAATTAGCTGTTCCGACGATCAGCTGTGCCGGGATCCCCTCACTGTCTTACTGCTTCGCCCAGGAGGAAGGAAGGAAGGAAGGAAGGAAGGAAAGAAGGAAGGGAGGAAGGAAGGAGAGGAGGAGGGAGGAAGGAAGGAGGAAGAAGGAAGGAGAGGAGGAAGGAAGGAGAGGACAATTAGCTGTTCCGACGATCAGCTGTGCCGGGATCCCCTCACTGTCATACTGCTTTGCCCAGGAGGAAGGAAGGAAGGAAGGAAGGAAAGAAGGAACGGAGGAAGGAAGGAGAGGAGGAGGAAGGAAGGAAGGAGGAAGAAGGAAGGAGAGGAGGAAGGAAGGAGAGGACAATTAGCTGTTCCGACGATCAGCTGTGCCGGGATCCCCCTCACTGTCTTACTGCTTCGCCCAGGAGGAAGGAAGGAAGGAAAGAAGGAAGGAAGGAAGGAAGGAAGGCAAGGAGGAAGATAGGAAGGAAAGAGAGGAGGAGGAGGAAGGAAGGAAGGAGGAGGAAGGAAGAAGAAGAGGAAGGAAGGAGAGGACAATTAGCTGTTCCGATGATCAGCTGTGCCGGGATCCCCTCACTGTCTTACTGCTTCGCCCAGGAGGAAGGAAGGAAGGAAGGAAGGAAGGAAGGAAGGAAGGAAGGAAGGAAGGAAAGAAGGAAGGAGGAAGGAAGGAGAGGAGGAGGAAGGAAGGAAGGAGGAAGAAGGAAGGAGAGGAGGAAGGAAGAGAGGACAATTAGCTGTTCCGACGATCAGCTGTGCCGGGATCCCCTCACTGTCTTACTGCTTCGCCCAGGAGGAAGGAAGGAAGGAAAGAAGGAAGGAAAGAAGGAAGGGAGGAAGGGAGGAAGGAAAGAGAGGAGGAGGAAGGAAGGAAGGAGGAGGAAGGAAGGAAGGAGGAGGAAGGAAGAAGAAGAGGAAGGAAGGAGAGGACAATTAGCTGTTCCGATGATCAGCTGTGCCGGAACCCCCCTCGCTGTCTTACTGCTTCGCCCAGGAGGAAGGGAGGAAGGAAAGAAGGAAGGAAAGAAGGAAGGAAAGAAAGAAAGAAGGAAGGGAGGAAGGAAGGAGAGGAGGAGGAAGGAAGGAAGGAGGAGGAAGGAAGGAGAGGACAATTAGCTGTTCCGACGATCAGCTGTGCCGGGATCCCCTCACTGTCTTACTGCTTTGCCCAGGAGGAAGGAAGGAAGGAAAGAAGGGAGGAAGGAGGAAGGGAGGAAGGGAGGAAGGAAAGAGAGGAGGAGGAAGGAAGGAAGGAGGAGGAAGGAAGGAAGGAGGAGGAAGGAAGAAGAAGAGGAAGGAAGGAGAGGACAATTAGCTGTTCCGATGATCAGCTGTGCCGATCCCCTCGCTGTCTTACTGCTTTGCCCAGGAGGAAGGGAGGAAGGAAAGAAGGAAGGAAAGAAGGACGGAAGGAAAGAAGGAAGGGAGGAAGGAAGGAGAGGAGGAAGGAAGGAAGGAGGAGGAAGGAAGGAGAGGACAATTAGCTGTTCCGATGATCAGCTGTGCCGGGATCCTCTCACTGTCTTACTGCTTCGCCCAGGAGGAAGGAAGGAAGGAAAGAAGGAAGGAAGGAAGGAAGGAAGGCAAGGAGGAAGATAGGAAGGAAAGAGAGGAGGAGGAAGGAAGGAAGGAGGAGGAAGGAAGAAGAAGAGGAAGGAAGGAGAGGACAATTAGCTGTTCCGATGATCAGCTGTGCCGGGATCCCCCTCACTGTCTTACTGCTTCGCCCAGGAGGAAGGAAGGAAGGAAGGAAGGAAGGAAGGAAAGAAGGAAGGGAGGAAGGAAGGAGAGGAGGAGGAAGGAAGGAAGGAGGAAGAAGGAAGGAGAGGAGGAAGGAAGGAGAGGACAATTAGCTGTTCCCGACGATCAGCTGTGCTGGGATCCCCTCACTGTCTTACTGCTTCACCCAGGAGGAAGGAAGGAAGGAAAGAAGGAAGGAAAGAAGGAAGGGAGGAAGGGAGGAAGGAAAGAGAGGAGGAGGAAGGAAGGAAGGAGGAGGAAGGAAGGAAGGAGGAGGAAGGAAGAAGAAGAGGAAGGAAGGAGAGGACAATTAGCTGTTCCGGATGATCAGCTGTGCCGGAATCCCCTCGCTGTCTTACTGCTTCGCCAGGAGGAAGGGAGGAAGGAAAGAAGGAAGGAAAGAAGGAAGGAAAGAAAGAAAGAAGGAAGGGAGGAAGGAAGGAGAGGAGGAGGAAGGAAGGAAGGAGGAGGAAGGAAGGAGAGGACAATTAGCTGTTCCACGATCAGCTGTGCCGGGATCCCCTCGCTGTCTTACTGCTTTGCCCAGGAGGAAGGAAGGAAGGAAAGAAGGGAGGAAGGGAGGAAGGGAGGAAGGGAGGAAGGAAAGAGAGGAGGAGGAAGGAAGGAAGGAGGAGGAAGGAAGGAAGGAGGAGGAAGGAAGAAGAAGAGGAAGGAAGGAGAGGACAATTAGCTGTTCCGATGATCAGCTGTGCCGGGATCCCCCTCGCTGTCTTACTGCTTTGCCCAGGAGGAAGGGAGGAAGGAAAGAAGGAAGGAAAGAAGGACGGAAGGAAAGAAGGAAGGGAGGAAGGAAGGAGAGGAGGAGGAAGGAAGGAAGGAGGAGGAAGGAAGGAGAGGACAATTAGCTGTTCCGACGATCAGCTGTGCCAGGATCCCCCTCACTGTCTTACTGCTTCGCCCAGGAGGAAGGAAGGAAGGAAAGAAGGAAGGAAAGAAGGAAGGGAGGAAGGGAGGAAGGAAAGAGAGGAGGAGGAAGGAAGGAAGGAGGAGGAAGGAAGGAAGGAGGAGGAGGAGGGAAGAAGAAGAGGAAGGAAGGAGAGGACAATTAGCTGTTCCTATGATCAGCTGTGCCGGGATCCCCTCACTGTCTTACTGCTTCTCGCCCAGGAGGGAGGAAGGGAGGAAAGAAGGAAGGAGGAAAGAAGGAAGGGAGGAAGGAAGGAGAGGAGGAGGAAGGAAGGAAGGAGGAGGAAGGAAGGAGAAGAGGAAGGAAGGAGAGACGATCATCTATTTCGATGATCAGCTGTGCTGAGATCCCCCTCGCTGTCTTACTGCTTCACCCTGGAGGAAGGAAGGAAGGAAGGAAGGAGAGGAGGAAGGAAGGAGAGGAGGAAGGAAGGAGAGGACAATCAGCTGTTCCAATGATCAGCTGTGCCGGGATCCCCTCGCTGTCTTACTGCTCCGCCCAGGAGGGAAGGAAGGAAGGAAGGAAGGAAGGAAGGAAGGAAGGAAGGAAGGAAGGAAGGAGGAAGGGAGAGGAGAGGAGGAAGGAAGGAGAGGACAATTAGCTGTTCCGATGATCAGCTGTGCCAGGATCCCCCTCGCTGCTTTGCCCAGGAGGCTTCCCTGAGGCCCAGGATGCCCCAAAACAGGGGAGAGGGTGCTGCCCCCCAAAGAAGCCATGCCCACACAGTCACATGGCCACGTCCGCCCGACCACGCCCACAGAACCAGTGGTTAACAAAATTTGAATCCCACCCCTGGATCCCACCTTCTCCTCTTTACAGGGATATCCACCATGGTCCTCGTGGCGATCTGCGTTTGGTGCTTTGAGAAGGTGAGTCGATGGTTCGTGGAATCCGAAGGGAAGAAATACCCAATGATGGTCCACTTTGGAGAGAGTTTCTACATCGGCTTGTTGGCCTTCGGCTGTGTCACCTGGGCTGTGACCTTCACCCTCTGCGCCATCAGGCTGAACTTGAAGCTGAAGACACCCAGCAAAGCTCCCGACGCAAAGCAATAGAAGACACACACACACACACACACACAAAACGGGCCACTTCAAAACTTGGCTTCTGTCCTTGAGAGCCACAAGGAAAACATCTGACCCAAATCTTGCATTTCGTGATTTCTCCCTCCTTCCCTCCCTCCCTCCCAACCCCTACATCCCTTTCTCCCTCTTCATTTCCACCCTCCCTCTCTATTTTTTCCTCCCTCCCTCCTTCCCTCCCCATCATCCCTTTCCATCCCTCCCTTTCCCTTTTCTTCCTTCCTCCCTCACCCTCCCCTCTTCCTCCTTCCTTCTCCTTTTCCTCCCTCCCTCCCTCTCAATTTCCTCTCTCCCGCTCCATTTCCTCCCTCACTTCCTTCCTCACTTCCTTCTTCCCTCCCTCCCCTTCTCCCTCCCTCCCTCTCCGTTTCCACCATCCCTATTTCTTTCCTTCCTCCCTCTCTCCCCATCATTTCCTCCCTCCCTCTCCCTCTCCATCCCTCCCTCCCACTTTCCTTCCTTCCCCCTTCCTCCCTCTCCCTCCTTCCCTCTCCATTTCCTCCCTCCCTCCTTCTCCATCCTCCCTCTCCATTTCCTTCTTCACTCCCTCCCCTCCCTCCCTCCTTTCCTCTCTTCTGTCCTTCCCTTTATTCCTTCCTTCCTACTCTTTTTGTGATATGGTAAAAAAAAAACCCAACCCTCTCTTTACCGCAGAATCCCGTCTTCTACCCAAAAAGATGGAGATATCTCAATTGGAGACACCATGCGGCATTCTGGCTAGGTGGGATCTCCACAGTAGGAAAAGAGGACAGGGAAAAAATTACTTGGAGGCTGGGAGTTGGGGGGCACGTCTTTCGAATCCAGCATTCATAGAGTTATTATCTTGGGATCGACTCAGAGGGATCAAGACAGACCTTCCTCTGCTTCTATAAAAAAAAAAATAAGAAAACTTAAAAATAAAGGTTATTTAACTATTTACCATAGTCCTAGACCTGTTTTATTTCCAAAAGCCCTTTTTAAATATATATATTAGATGAAGTCAGCAAAATTAGCCTGCAATACTGCATTCTAACCACTGTGCCATGCTAACCACCCTCCTAGTTAGCTAGGTAGCTAGTTAGTTAGCCCCTAATCCGACTTACAATGACTCCAGTGGAGGCCTTGGCACGCTGAGTTAAAAGCCGAGCAAAGATTTAATCGAATTATGCAGCAAATGACTATGGTGTGTAATTGTACCACAGCTGCCTGCAGCGGCTATGCCATTCAGAAATGGGCACCCACGAGGGGCCCTTTACAGCTCGGTTTACCCTTCGTGGCCACCGCGGCTGTGCGAAATTAAAGTGTTGCTGTGACTTTGGAAAGGTTCAACGTTCCCCCGATTGGTCTATGCAGGGATGGAGGAAACGGTTCCCATTACATCCACATCACGAAAAAAGCGAGAGACAATTCTGGCTGGCCACATCCATGGTTTGGCCCGCCAAAATAATGCATGAAACTTGGTGTCCTCATCCCGGTTTAATCATGAAAGCTGGGTAACTTTGGGCCTATCACCAGGAGACGGTGAGTTCTAGTCCCACCTTAGGCATGAAAGCCAGTTGGGTGACTTTGGGCCAATCACCAGGAGACGGGGAGTTCTAGTCATACTTCAAAGCCAGCTGGGTGACTTTGGTCCAATCACCAGGAGATGGTGAGTTCTAGTCCCACCTTAGGCATGAAAGCCGGCTGGGTGACTTTGGTCCAATCACCAGGAGACGGGGAGTTCTAGTCCCACCTTAGGCATGAAAACCAACTGGGTGACTATGGGCCAATCACCGGGAGACAGTGAATTCTCGTCCTGCTTTAGAAAATTAAAGTCAGCTAGGTGACTTCGGGCCAATCACCAGGAGATGAGTTCTAGTCTCATGTTAGCCATGAAACCCAGCTGGATGTCGAAGTTGAGTGCGTGACAACCATATTTTCTGGATTTTTTTGGCATAATTATCCTGGAACCAAATGCTTCTGGGATATAAATGAGAGCTGAAATGGGGGGGAAACCAGGGCAGGGCTGCTGGGGGTGCGCAGGGTTTCAGAGGAGCCCCTATGCTAAGATTCTGCGCAGTTCAGAGAACCACCAATCCCATTCCTTCTCCCCCCTCCCATGCCAATTGTTCTGCCGCCATCTCAATTTACAGATAACAGACAATCAGAGTTGGAAGGGACTTTGTAGGTCATCTAGTCCAACCCCCTGCCCAAGGAGGAGACCCTACACCAAATGGCAGTCCAATCTCTTCTTGAAAGCCGCCAGGGATGAATTTCCTACAACTTCTGAAGGCAGCTTCTGTTCCATGGGTTGATTGTTCTCCCTGTCAGAAAATTCCTCCATATTTCTGTAATTGAATCTCTCCTTGTTCAGTTTCCATCCATTATTCCTTGTCTGGCCTTCAGGGGCTTTAGAAAATAGCTTGACCCCCTTCCTCCTCTCTGGGGCAGCCCCTCAAATACTGGAAGGCAGCTCTCCTGTCTCCCCTGGTCTTTCTCTTCACTGGACTAGCCAGGCCCAGTTCCTGCAACCATTCATCATATGTTTAGTCTCCAATCCCCTAATCATCCTGGTTGCTCTTATCCAGGGGTGGGATTCTACCAGTTCGCACCTATTCGTTAGAACTGATTGTTAACATTCTAAGCAGTTTGGACAATCGGTTGTTAGAAGAAATTACTGGGCTAATCCTGTAAGGAAGGCAGGAAGGAAACATTCTGGTGTTGCTTACAGAAACTGCCTCTCCGTTGACCCTTATTACATTCTTGGCAGGACTGGACTTCCTGTCTCTGGAACTTCTCTGGAGTTATTTTTCCCTCCTTTGCTGGCACTTTGCTTGTGTGGAGGGACCATTCCAAGTTACAATGGCACTGAAAAAACTGACTTATGACCATTTTTCACACGTACAACTGTTGCAGCATCCCCACAGTCATGAGAGGCCAGGCGAGGAGATGCGTGCCTCGATGTGAATGATGTTGAGTTGGCCACGCCCAGCCAATAACACGACTACCAAGCCATGTCCACCCAGTCACATGACCACCAAGCCACACCCACCACCTAAGCCACACCCACAGAACCGGTTGTTTAAAAGAATTGAATCCCACCCCTGCTCTTATCTAACACTTTTTCTAGAGTCTCAACATCTTTTTTATAGTGTGGTGACCAAAACTGGATGCTGTACTCTACGTGTGACCTTACTAAGGCTTTATAGAGTGGTATTAGTACCTCCCTTGATCTTGACTGTATCCCTCTTTTAATGCAACTTAGGATTGCATTGGCTTTTTTGGTGGCTGCTGCACATGGCTGGCTCCTATTTAGCTGGTTGTCCACTAAGACTCCAAGATCTCTCTCCCAGTTCCTGTTATTGAGCCTGGTTTCACCCAGTCTATATGTGGACTTTTGGTTTTTCTTGCCTAAGTGTAGGACTTTCCTTTTCTCTAAGTTGAATTTCATTTTGTTAGATAGGGCCCAGTATTTCTAGTCTGTCGAGATTCATCTGGACCTTGAGCCTATCTTCTTGGGTGTTAGCTATTCCTGCCAGCTTAGTATCATCTGCAAATTTGGTAAGTTCCCCTTCTATTCCCTCATCTAAGTCATTAGTGAGGATATTGAAGAGTCCTGGGCCTAAGACGGAACCTTGTGGCACCCCACTGCTTACTTCCCTCCATGTAGACTTAGACCCATTAAGGACTACTCGTTGAGTACAATGTGTCAGCCAGTTGCGAGTCCATGCAGTGGTGGTGCTATCTATTCCACTTTTTTCTAGCTTACTAAGAAGTAGGTTGTGGTCTACTTTGTTGAATGCCTTGCTGAAATCTAAATATCTTATGTCCACAGTATTTTGCTGGTCTACTAATTTAGTCACTGTGTTGAAGAATAAAATAAGATTGATTTGGCATGATCTGTTCTTACCAAACCCGTGCTGACTGCTCGTTATTCCTTTACTTGTTTCTAGATGTTGACAGATCTGTTTTTTAATTATCTTTTCCAGTATCTGCAGCCCGTCGTTTTTTCCCATCCCGGAAGCCGTGTCATGCTGTATATCCATCAAACACTCGGCTCTGAATGGATCAACAACCCAGGGATTAGATCAGTGGCTGATGTCGCATTACGACGGGCTTGTTCAATGAGCTTTAACAAAGCCATTTAGTAGTTGTTACAGAGGGTTTTGAGATCTGCAAGAATTTCCACTGGCTTTGTCTCTAAAAATCCCCCCCCCCCGGGGTGGGTGTCTGTGCCCTCCAGATGTCCCCTGTGCATACAGAGGCTGGCTGGATGCTGGATGCTTTTTAAGCAGCCTTGGGATATTTCATTTCTATGCCTGCATTAAAGGAAGAGGTGACTGAGGCACAGAATGTAAGGGCTTCAGGCAACTTTGCAATGGTCAATCACCAGGAGACGGTGAGTTCTAGTCCCGCCTTAGGCATGAAAGCCAGCTGGGTGGCTTGGATCCAATCACCAGGAGACGGGGAGTTCTAGTCCCGCCTTAGGCATGAAAGACAGCTGGATGACTTTGGTCCAATCACCAGGAGACGGGGAGTTCTAGTCCCGCCTTAGGCATGAAAGACAGCTGGATGACTTTGGTCCAATCACCAGGAGACGGTGAGTTCTAGTCCTGCCTTAGACATGAAAGCCAGTTGGGTGACTTTGGTCCAATCACCAGGAGACGGTGAGTTCTAGTCCCGCCTTAGGCATGAAAGACAGCTGGATGACTTTGGTCCAATCACCAGGAGACGGTGAGTTCTAGTCCCGCCTTAGGCATGAAAGACAGCTGGATGACTTTGGTCCAATCACCAGGAGACGGTGAGTTCTAGTCCCGCCTTAGGCATGAAAGACAGCTGGATGACTTTGGTCCAATCACCAGGAGACGGGGAGTTCTAGTCCCGCCTTAGGCATGAAAGACAGCTGGATGACTTTGGTCCAATCACCAGGAGACGGGGAGTTCTAGTCCCGCCTTAGGCATGAAAGACAGCTGGATGACTTTGGTCCAATCAGCAGGAGATGGAGAGTTCTAGTCCCACTTTAGGCATGAAAGCCAACTGGGAGAGTTTGGTCCAATCACTAGGAGACGGTGAGTTCTAGTCCTGCGTTAGGCATGAAAACCAACTAGGTGACTTTGGGCCAATCACTTTCTTTTCAGAGAAAGTTGGAATGTGAGCTTCCATCTTTTAGAACTATATTCAGCTGGATGACTTTGGTCCAATCACCAGGAGACGGGGAGTTCTAGTCCCGCCTTAGGCATGAAAGACAGCTGGATGACTTTGGTCCAATCACCAGGAGACGGGAGCCCACTCTTCTTGCTGTGTGAGCTAGCAGTACATTCTAAGAAGTTAATTTTGTTGACTTCAGGCTTGGTCACAATCACCAGGAGACGGTGAGTTCTAGTCCCGCCTTAGGCATGAAAGACAGCTGGATGACTTTGGTCCAATCACCAGGAGACGGGAGTTCTAGTCCCGCCTTAGGCATGAAAGACAGCTGGATGACTTTGGTCCAATCACCAGGAGACGGGGAGTTCTAGTCCCGCCTTAGGCATGAAAGACAGCTGGATGACTTTGGTCCAATCACCAGGAGACGGGGAGTTCTAGTCCCGCCTTAGGCATCAAAGACAGCTGGATGACTTTGGTCCAATCACCAGGAGACGGGGAGTTCTAGTCCCGCCTTAGGCATGAAAGACAGCTGGATGACTTTGGTCCAATCACCAGGAGACGGTGAGTTCTAGTCCTGCCTTAGACATGAAAGCCAGTTGGGTGACTTTGGGCCAATCACCAGGAGACTATGAGTTCTAGTCTCACCTTAGGCATGAAAGCCAACTGGGAGAGTTTGGTCCAATCACTAGGAGACGGTGAGTTCTAGTCCTGCGTTAGGCATGAAAACCAACTAGTGACTTTGGGCCAATCACTTTCTTTTCAGAGAAAGTTGGAATGTGAGCTTCCATCTTTTAGAACTATATTCCTTAATCTTGGCCAGTTTAAGATGTATGGACTTCAACCCCCAGAATTCCCCAGCCAGTCAGTATGCACTGAACTACCTTATACTATGGTATGTAAGTTACTACGAGCCCACTCTTCTTGCTGTGTGAGCTAGCAGTACATTCTAAGAAGTTAATTTTTGTTGTCTTCAGGGAACTTGTTCACACTTTTTATTATACAGCTGAAAAAGGTGTGAACCTAATTTAATGCTGTCTTCAAACATTGTAAAAAAAAAAGTGTCAATATCTGCCCCATATATTCCACAAAGCACATTTCATTATATGTGTCTGTGTGTAAAAATAGGAGAGGAGACCCTCTCCTATTGGTGTTAAGAAATTTGAATCCCACCCCTGCCGGAAGTGCCCCACTGCGCATACACACGTGTGCCACCACCTGACAGCTGATTGTCGGATATCTAGTGCGCATGCACAGGGGGCAGAGGGGGGCTGTGCAGGAGACGCGTGCGCATGTGCAGGGATGCGCTGTGCACAAGGGGATCATTGCGCACGAGGGGGAAAAGCGTGTGCATGTGCAGACATGCAGCACATGAGGAGGGAGTCATGCATGCATGTGCAAAGGCGCATGTGCACAAGGGGGAATTGCATGGCGTGCGAGGGGAATGTGTGAGCATGCAAAGACGCACGGCACATGAGGGGGGAATTGCACATGCATACACAGATGCACGGCGTGTGAGGGTCGCACGAGCATGCACAGGGGGCATGGGGGAGGCCAGCATGCATTGCCTTCTAGGTGCTGGCACACAAGCGCACGCAACCGAGCGCACGCATAATTATCAGTACGGGAGCCGAAAAAGTTTACCCACCACTGGTCTATCATATCACATTCTAGGTCTATTCATCCTGGTTACTTTTTGTTCCCACCTCTCCCTCTCTTTTGCAACCAATGATATAACTTGTTCCAAGTATCATCGTATTCTGTTTCCTCCTTGTTTTTCAATTCTAAAGTTAGTCTATCTAGTTCTGCACAAGCCAGTATTTTCCTTATTATCTCTCTTTCTGATGCTGTATTAATATTCTTTCATTGCTGCACCTAAACCATTCTCGCCGCTGTCAGTATATGTGGTATTAAATATGTTTGTGTCATGCCCCTGTTGGAATCTGATTCTGAGGGGGAGGTTGAGCAGCTGACAGGGAGTGGGAGTGTGGCTCTGGTGGCTGTGGAGGAAACTGGGGAAGGGCACACTCCGGCTGGGCATTCAGAGGAAGATCCAGGGCAAACCCCTCTTCATCCTAGGGCACGCAGGGAGGAATGGAGAAGGGAGCAAACTGGCTTACGGGAGAGAAAAGGGTCCTGATCCCTTTCATTGGTTGCAGCTGGGAGAACAGGGTTTAAAAAGGGTGTTTGCGCACAGCAACTTGCTGGAAGCAAAGCGTGAGTTATCTTTGTTTGTCAAGTCTTATCTGGGTTCTGGTGTCCTCCCAACTGTGTGTGTTTCGTTATCTTTTGAAGTCTTCAATTCCTTATCCTGCCTTGTCTCGTTAATTGCTGCAGTGTGGTTTGTGTTGGTTTTTATTTATAATTTAGATGTACTTTGGGTTCGGACTGAATTTCTTCCCCTTAAAAACTGTTCTTGGGAGAGTTTTTTCTCCATCCGATGATAACTGGACGTTGGGGGCCAAGTTGGAGGAATTCAAGGGACTTTACCTACTTTTGTGACTTTGTTGCTTTTGTGTCAATGCCCCCTTGGGTCATCACAGTTGAGCCTTTACTGTAGGTCTGTTATTATTCCTAATAGGAATCATTCTTAAATTGTATATGTTCTCCCACCGTTTGCTCTAACCCTTTCTGAATCTGTCGCCAATATTTCCTTGCGTGGTTACATGTCCACCACATGTGATAGTATGTTCCCGATACAACCTTGCATTTCCAACATTTCGGTGATAGATTTCTGAGCATTTTGGCCAGTCCTGCTGAAGGGAGATGCCACCTATAAAATAGTGGGCTTGATTGTGGTCACAAGTCGAGGACTACCTGCAGCAGGGAACAACTGTGCAATCCTCGGTGTCTCTATTTCAAAATAAGCAATTCCCTGCCCTAAAAAAAGGGATATGAAGGAAGGGCCTAACAGCAGCATCTACCTCTGAAGCTGAGGCTGCCACTTGTAAAGAACCCACATCAAATGTTCTTGCCGTGCTAAAATATGCTTTGCGATTTCTGACATGTTTTCTTACCCTAAAAAAAAGAGACTTTCACTTTTTCTGTGTTCTTTTAAGAGATTTGCTTTCATCTTTCTCTGGTGTTGGCGTTTTTTTGGGTGGGTGGGGGGTTTGCTGACTTTATAGCTGGAAGCAAGCATTGATGCTGTTGGCTGAGATGGTTTTTTGGTGGGTTTTTTTTTTTTAATGCTTACGCTTTGCAAGTTGAAAAAGACTCAGGAAAAGTTTCTTCTGTCAAGAAGCGACGGATGGAAAGTAATCAAGGAGAGAAGGAACCTGGAACTAAGAAGGAATTTCCTGACAGTGGGAATAATTAATCAGTGGAATAACTTCAGAAGTTCTGAATAAAAACACTGGAAGCTTTTTAAGAAGAGATTTGTCTGAAATGGTACAGGGTTTCCTGCCTGAGCAGGGGGGTGGACTAGAAGACCTCCAAGGTCCCTTTCAACTCTGTTTATTCTATTCTGTTCTATTCTGTTCTGTTCTAGTCTAGTCTAGTCTAGATAAGCGCATAAGTGCATAAGCGCACCAACGTGCCTACCGTCCCTGTCCTATTGTTTCTCTTATTCTTTTATTTTTCTTATATGTACCCATTTCATGTATTCACAACTATGTATACATTTATACTTTATTATCTTGTAAACAATTGACAAATCAAATAAATAAATAAATAAATATTGTTCTATTCTGTTCTGTTCTATTGTTCCATTCTATATTTCTATTCTATTGTATTATGTATTTCTATTCTGTATTTCTATTCTATTCTATATTCTGTTCTGTTCTATTGTTCTATTCTATTCTGTATTTCTATTCTGTATTTCTGTTCTATTTTATTCTATTCTATTCTATATTCTGTTCCGTTCTGTTCTATGTTCTATTCTGTATTTCTATTCTGTATTTCTATTCGATTCTAATTCTATTCTATTCTATATTTTGTTCTGTTCTATTGTTCTATTCTGTATTTCTATTCTATTCTATATTCTGTTCTATTGTTCTATTCTATTCTATTCTATTCTATTCTATTCTATTCTATTCTATTCTATTCTATATTCTGTTCTGTTCTGTTCTCTCCTTTGCATTGCATTGCGTTGCATTCTATTCTATTCCATTTCTTCTATTTCTATTATTTCTATTTCTATTTTGTTCTTCGCTGGAGATATCACCGAAGCAGCAAGCTGGGGACAAATCATTCTAAGGAAAGTCCGTTTTTGTGCTTTCTAAAAGTGGATAAATGGGAAGGCTGACAGGCTGCAGAGAAGCAAATAAACAACAAGTGATGGGGGTTTATTTTAGTAGATTTTTATCCCGCCTTTGTTACTTTATCAGTCATTTAAGGTAGTGAATTTGCTTAATACTCCTTTCCTCTTCCCCCTTTCCCCCACAACAACCACCCTGAGAGGTGGGTTGGTCTGAAAGAGAAGGGCTGACCCAGTTGCCCAGCTGAGTTTCATGCCTAAGGCAGGACTAGAACTCACCATCTCCCAGTTTCTAGGCTGGTGCCTTCACCATTAAACTAAACCAGTCCTTTGAAGTAGGCTTTACCTTTAATTCATCCACTCTGTGCAGTTCACAACCTTCCTTGGGCGACCTCCATTTTTGCGCAGGTCTGTGCAACTATTAAATTCCTCCTCTGTGCTCATATTCCCTCCAAGGTCACCAAAGGACTTTCCGGGCTATTTGGAGAGTGAAATTTAGGTCACTGGTGATATATATTCTTAGCCTTCTGTCACCAGAACGGTTAGCATTCATAGGTTCTTGTTCTATATTAACATTCTCCAAATCCTGAATTCTGATTGGTCCGCACGGACCGCAACCTGATTGGCCGACTAAGCGGCCGTGATTGGTGCGCTAAGAATCTACCGCGATTGGCCGAGCCGATCGCGGGAGATTCAAAGCGATGTCATTGGCCGCCAAGCCGCGCGCTAGCTCTATATGAAGAGCCGCCGCGAATCGCAGGTCTTGTACAGAACTGTATATTCAATAAAGAGCTGACTGTTCACTTTGGTCTCGCGTCTCTATGGGACCGATCTACCCGATCTAACAGTTCTTGAATTCAGTTCTTCTCGATGAACTCCTTGGGAATTCTCCTAAACCCTTGATGTGATTTTCCCCCAACAGTTAGGAACCTCCCCAACTTACAACCCCAACGGAGCCCCAAAATTTCTGTTGCTAAAGTAGACCAGGGCCTCTTTTTAATGGCCTCTTTCTTGCCACAGTTGTTAAGGGAATCATTGCAGTTGTCAACTTAGTAACATGGTTGTTAAATGGATCTGGCTTCCCCGTCTGCTTGTCAGAAGGTCGCAAAAGGGGAATCCTGCGAACGGAGAGACTGCAACCATCATAAGTATGAGTCAGTGATTTCGTGGCCACAGGGAAGCCTCAACGGTTGTATCAAAATCCGTCATACGCCACTTTTCTCTGTGCTGTTGTAACTTTGGTCGCTAAATGAACTGTTTGTCAACTAAGAAGATACTCCTTTGGTCTTTTTAGCTGCCAGAAAAAGGGAGTGGAGTAAAACAGTGCATTCCTTAAGTGCCTAGATAATCACCCTGGCAGCCCAAAGTTGTTGGAGTGCAAGAATATTGCTGGAGAGCCTGATTGATGACTCTTGGCTATGGATGTGTCCCATTGGAGAATATACATCCAGGGGGTGGAGGGAAGACCAGGGTCTAAGGGGAAATGAATGATGTCTCTTGGAGTCAGCTGCATCCAGCTAACACCAACATGGCCACTTCTAATAAATCAATTTTCTTTTCCCTGAGAGATGCGGCTAGAGACATGATTTGAATGGGGGTGGATTTGTTGGAGTCCTGACACTGTTGTAAGTTGAGGACTACTTGTATATTGTATGGTGAAATGGATGCCTGCTGAAATCAAATGGCTAAAACCCAGATAAACAAAATCAGGGTTGAAGTACCTGCTGAATGTAATGTAACTTAATGTAATCTAATGAGTATTGATGAAAAATGTATATAGAGTAGAATAGAAACTGGAAGGGACCTTTGAGGTCTTCTAGTCCAGCCCCCTGCTCAAGCCCTATATAATTTCAGACAATGACTGCCTTCTTAAAAGCCTCCAGTAATGAAACAGCCACCACTTCTGGAGATAACTTGTTCCACTGTTTAATTGTTCTAATTGTTAGAAAGTTTCTCCTGAATTCCAGCTTGCTTCTCCCCTTGATTAGCTTCCAACCATTGGTTCTTGATGTATAATCGTTTATAAAAATTTATATATATATATATATATATATATATATATATATATATATATATATATATATATATATATATATATATATATATATGTGTATGTACATGTATATGTATATATGTATATGTATATGTATATGTATATGTATATGTATATGTATATGTATATGTATATGTATATGTATATGTAGGTATGTATGTATGTGTGTATATATATATATATATATATATATATATATATATATATATATATATATATATATATATATATAATAATTTGTTTTCTGAGGTTCTCGCTGGTATTTGTATGTGGATCTTTGGTTATTCAGGTTTTCTCCTGCGTAAGGTTGGAAGTATCTAGGCAATGTTTTGATGAAGTCTCATTCATCATCTTCAGGCTTGTGTCTTCGGCTCTGTGCTTCTCAGAGTGATGTGAGATTCTGCCAAGCGTTGCTACAACTTTAAAAGCACAACTACAATGACGTGGGGAAAATACCCGAACAAAGCTGAATGCCATACATGTAAGTACCCGAAAACTTAAGAAAATATCTATCTATCTATCTATCTATCTATCTATCTATCTATCTATCTATCTATCTATCTAATCTATATATATCTATATCTATATCTATATCATCTATATATCTATATATCTATATCTATCTATCTATCTATCTATCTATCTATCTTTGGTTATTCGGGTTTCTCTCCCGCGTAAGGTTGGAAGTATCTAGGCAACGTTTTCGATGAAGTCTCATTCATCATCTTCAGGCTTGTGTCTTCAGCTCTGTGCTTCTCAGAGTGACGTGAGCTTGCAGCTGCTTCTTCCTTTTAACTGCTAGTGGGGGCGTGACTTGATTGGGTGGGGGCTTGGCTGTGTCTGATTGGGTGGGGTGTGTTCTCATTGGTTGGGGGTTTGGCTGTGTTCTGATTGGTTGGGGGTTGGCCGTGTTCTGATTGGCTGGAGGTGTGTTCTGTTCAGGTGGGGGCTTGGTTGTGCTCAGGTTAGTCTTAGTTGCTGGGGATTTGAGCTGGTGAGCTGTGATTCTGCTGTTTGGCTTCCGAAGTTCGTGGTCGTGCCGCATCTTCATGGTGGAGGTCAGTTCGCTTCATGTATGGCTCGGAGGGTTTGAAGTGGGTAATGATGCAGCTGCAGTGCGGCTTCTGGTCTGTGGTCGTGTCTCATCTTCTGTGTGGGTGTGAGTCTGCTTTTACGTGGAAGTGTGGTGGTGGCATCTTGTGTGGCCCTCGTGGGTGTGGGTCTGGTGTCATTCATCATGTTAGGCACTCGTCTGTTCATGAGGGCGGGTTTCCAAATGGCTGGTAAGCGGGAGGTGTCATCTCTTTTATTCATGCTGTGTGGGCGTTTTTCTATCTCTATGGCTTCTCTGATTATTCTGTTGTTGAAGTGTTGGGTTTTGGCGATAGTTCTGGTATTTTTAAAGTCAGGCTTCTGTATAGTGTTCATCTGATGATGGCAGATGAGATTCTGCTGAAACGTTGCTACAACTTTAAAAGCACCACTACTATGACGTGGGAAAATACCCGAACAAAGCTGAAGGCCATACATGTAAGTACCATGAAAACTTAAGAAAACAAATATATATATATATATATATATATATATATATATATATATATATATATATATATATATATATATATATATATATATATATATATATATATATGGTGTTAAACAGCTCGGTATTTTCCCACGTCATTGTAGTTCTTTTAAAGTTGTAGCAACGTTTCAGCAGAATCTCATCTGCCATCATCAGGCCTGATGATGGCAGATGAGATCTGCTGAAACGCTACAACTTTAAAAGAACTACAATGACGTGGAAAATACCCAGAGCTGTCAAACCCATACATGTAAGTACCAAACTTAAGAAAACATATATATATATATATATATATATATATATATATATATATATATATATATATATATATATTTATATTTATATTTATATTTATATTTATATTTATATTTATATTTATATTTATATTTATATTTATATTTATTTATATTTATTTATATTTATATTTATATTTATTTATTTATTCTGAGGTTTTCACGGGTATTTGTATGTAGATCTTTGGTTATTTGGGTTTTCTACCTCGTAAAATTGGAAGTATCTAGGCGACGTTTTGATGAAGTCTCATTCATCATCTTCAGGCTTGTGTCTTCGGCTTTGTGCTTCTTGGAGTAAGTATATATATATGGAGTAAAAAATGAATTTAATTTGGGGGAAGGTTCACATTTAATCCATTTGTTTCACGACTGTTCAAAGTTACGAGAGCATTGAAAAAAAAAAACGACTTACACAACTGCTCCTCACATTTATCACAGCGTCCTTGATGTCATGGGATCAAAGGGTGGGTGGTTGGCCACTGGCATGGAGTCATGACAGTTGCAGTGGCCCAGGTCATGTGATTGTCATTTACAAGGATTTGCTTAATGACCCTGTATTCCACTTCACAATCTCAGTGATTCATGTAACGACCATGGCAGCAAAAAGTTGTAAAATAGAGCGCGGCTCACTTAAGAACACCCTTGCTTAGCAATGGAAGTTCCAGCACCAACTGTGGTCTTAAATCAAGGACTACCTATACATTCTATCTATAGTGCCATGGTGGTGCAGTGGTCAGAATGCAGTACTGCAGGCTACTTCTGCTGACTGCCGGCTGCCTACAATTTGGCAGTTTGAATCTCACCAGGCTCAACATTGACTCAGCCTTCCGTCCTTCTGAGGTGGGTAAAACGAGGACCCAGATTGTTTGGGGGGTAAGAGGCTGACTCTGTAAACTGCTTAGAAAGGGCTGGGAAATACTGTGAAGTGGTATATAAGTCTAAGTGCTGCTGCTATCTCCTTTCCTTCCCTTCCCTTCCCTTCCCTCCTTTCCTTTCCTTTCCTTTCCTTTCCTTTCCTTTCCTTTCCTTTCCTTTCCTTCCTTCCTCTCTTAATTCCCTTTCTCATTCTTTTTCCTGCTGGTGCAGTGGTTAGAATGTAATATTGCAGGCTAATTCTGCCCACTCTGCCAGTTCAATCCTGGCCAGCTCACGGTTGACTCAGCCTTCTATTCTCCCGAGGTTGATAAAATGAGGGTCCAGATTGTTGGGGGGCAAAGGGCTGACTCTGTAAACCACTTAGAGGGGGCTGGAAAGCACTGTAAAGCAGTATATAAGTCTAAGTGCTTTTCCTTCCTTCCTTCCTTCCTTCCTTCCTTCCTTCCTTCCTTCCTTCCTTCCTTCCTTCCTTCCTTCCTTCCTTCCTTCCTTCCCTTTCTCATCCCTTTTCCTGTTGGTGCAGTGGTTAGAATGTAATATTGCAGGCTAATTCTGCCTACTGCTGGCAGTTCGATCCTAACCGGCTCAAGGTTGACTCAAATCTTCCCTCTTTCCGAGGTTGGTAAAATGTGGGCCCAGATTGTTGCGGGGCAAGAGGCTGACTCTGTAAACCGCTGAGTGGGCTGGAAAGCACTGTGAAGCAGTACTTAAGTCTAAGTGCTAGTGCTATTCTCATAACAGAGATTCGAGCTACAACCCCAGCCTCAAAGCTGTAGTGGGAACATATGTCTCTGTGTGTGTGTGTGTGTGCGTGTGCGCGCACGCTTCGGTTTACTATTGGAGTTCCAAAAAGAGATAGAAATCTCCCCTTCAGTTGCGAAACGGAGTGACTCATCGCTCAATTAAATTAAAAACTTATGTAATCTATTAACGTTATTTTTAAAAAGCAAAAGTTAGTCCCTGAAGTGAATTGTGCAAGCTATGGTTTTTCACCGTGGCCCCTCTCTGTGGAAGCCAAAGTTGGACTCGAAGGGAGAGAAAGGCAGCTTTGAATTTTGGTGTTGAGAAGATGCCTGAGAAGACGGTGGAGAGTCACGAAACACGAAAGCCATGAAAAACGAATGGAGCATCGAACCAATGAAAGAGTGCAGAGAAGAGCGACAGAGATGGTTAGGAGACTGGAGGATAAAACATAGAAAGAACGGTTGCAGGAACTGGGCCTGGCTAATTTGATGAAAAGAAGGACCAGGGGAGACAGGATAGCAGTGTTGCAATATCTCAGGGGCTGCCCCAAAGAAGAGGGAGTCAAGCTATCATCCAAAGCCCCTGAAGGCAGGACAAGAAGCAATGGGTGGAAACTCATCAAGGAGAGAAGCAACTTAGAACTAAGGAGAAATTTCTTGACAGTTAGAACAATTAATCAGTGGAACAACGTGCCTCCAGAAGTTGTGGAAGCTCCAACATTAGACGTTTTTAAAAAGATGTTGGATAACTATTTGTCTGAAGTGGTGTAGGGTTTCCTGCCTAAGCAGGGGGTTGGACTAGAAGACCTCCAGGGTCCCTTCCAACTCTGTTATTCTATTCTATTCTATTCTATTCTATTCTATTCTATTCTATTCTAATTCTAATTCTAATTCTATTCTATTCTTATTCTATTCTATTCTTATTCTGTTCTGTTCTTATTCTATTCTATTCTTATTCTATTTTGTTCTTATTCTATTCTATTCTATTCTATTCTATTCTATTCTATTCTGTTCTGTTCTGTTCTATTCTGTTCTATATTCTATTCTGTTCTATTCTATTCTGTATTTCTATTCTATTCTATTATACTATTGTATTCCTATTGTATTCCATTCTGTATTCTATTCTATTCTATTATTCTATTCTATTCTATTCCTATTATTTATTCTATTCTATACTATACTATTCTATTCTTTTTTTATTTTTTTTGTCAATTGCTTACAAGATAATAGGTATAAGTAAAAAGATAATTATATTCTATTCTGTATTCTATTCTATTTTCTATTCTAAATTCTATTCTATTCTATTCTATTCTATTTTCTATTCTAAATTCTATTCTATTCTAAATTCCTATTCTATTCTATTCTGTTCTGTTCCGTTCTGTTCCATTCCATTCCATTCTATCAACCCAGAGATGTCACTCAAGGCACAAATGACCAAATGATCGAATTATCCTCCTTTGTGGACACATGATGTTTTCAGGGAATTGCGTGGTTGGTGTCTAAACTGAGTCAGAGACGCTGACAAGAACTTGTGGTTTTATTTAGAATTAGGATTAGAATTCTTTTTTGGCCAAGTGTGATTGAACACACACAAAGGATTTGACTCCAGCGCCTAAGCACTCTGTGTACATACAAGCCATATGTGATAAATCATGATCGTTACAACCATAAGAAACACATTTGTCAGAAATCATAAGATACAACCATCTCAGTGGTGGTCATAGGCTACTCAATAAGCAATCGACCCAAATCCAACTAGGATACTAAATAAAGCAATTAATACAAATCATAAGATACAAGCCACGAAGTTATAGTCATAAGACGAGAAGGATAATAGTACTACTGCTCTACTAGGCAGTTTTGACATTGTGGGAATTAGTTGTTTGGCAAAGTCAGACACAGGTAGTCAGATACAGAGTGAACAAGAGTTGGGAGGGACCTTGTAGGTCATCTAGTCCAACCCCAAAGTGATGGCATGGTGGGGGAAATCTATATGTCCGCTTGTTTCGGCATGCAATGCTCTATAGCGGCCAATAGTTATAAAGGTACAAATGACAGACTCCATAATTCTTCTGTAGAATTGTATCAGCAGGTGCTAAATAAATACAGTATATAAATAAGTAAATAAGAGAGGCAAACAGGAGCCTCATGAGGTAAATCACAGAGAGCCCACTCGGCACATGAGGGGAAAAAGGCGGGAAAATAGGTAACGCCCCCTTTACACTCTGCAACCAATCACAGCTCAGATTCCCTCATGCAGCGGCCATGCAGCAGTCTCTTTAATCAATTAGCTACACCTGCACAGTCTTTACTTGTTGTCTAATCCTTCACTACTCCGGCTATTAAATTTTAAATATCTAAACAGAGATTAAGACCCAGCTGTGTTGCGGGTGCTTCATGACCCAGCTGTTTTGTGGGAGATTTTTTTTTAAGAAGAAAACATCACTTAACCAATGTCTTCCTTAAAAACAGAAATTTGGGCTTCATTGTGGTCGTCACTCGAAGACGATCTGTATAGTTTTTACAGGCACATGGTCATCGGCAGGCTAAGGGTCCTCCCCTCAGATGACTGCAAAGCATATAAATCCATCGTGTCATCACTTGTCGACAGCCACTTGTCTGAAATGGTCTATAATAGGGTCTCCTGCCTGAGCAGGGGGCTGGACTAGATGTCCTCCGAAGTACCTTCCAGCTCTATTCTGATCGATCGATGGACCGAAAATGTTGGCAGCTCTCTGGAGAAGGCTCCAATGTTGTAAAAGGTAGAAGGAAGGAGAAAAAAAGAACACGACACAATGGATTTATATTCTTTGCAAAAAAATATATACCGGTAGTCCTCAACGTATGGCAAAAATGGAGCCAAACTTCCTGTTGCTCAGCGAGACTTTTGTTGAGGGAGTTGCCCCATTTTGAGACCTTCCTTGCCACAGTTGTTAAGTGAATCACTGCAGTCGCTACATTAGTCACCCAGTCGTTAAATGAATCTGGCTTCCCCCTGGACTTTCCTTGTCACAAAAAGGTCACAAAAGGGGATCAGATGACCTTAGGACACAGCAACGGTCATAACTATGAACCAATTGCCAAGTATCTGAATTTTGATCACAGGATTATTATACGGGGAAGATCGTAACTGTGAAAAACGGTCATAAGGCAGCTTTTTCAGTACCATTGTAGCTTTGAACAGTCACTAAATGAACCATTGTAAGTTGAGGACTGCCCAAAATCCCAACAGCATTGGAAAAAAGTGAATGATGACCATTTTTCACCCTTATAACCATTGTAGCATCTCTGTGGCGACAGGATCAAAAATTCGGATGCTTGAGAACTGGCTCATATTTATGACGGTTGCAGTGCCTCGGGCTCACGTGATTTCCCCCCCTTTTGACCTTCTGACAAGCAAAGTCAACAACCGTGTTACTAACTTAACAACTACAGTGATTAATTTAACAACCGTGGCAAGAAAGGGTGTAAAACGGGCTAAACTCCCATGTCTCACACAGAAAAAAAGAAATTTTTGGCTCAATTGTGGTTGTAATTCAAGGACTACCTATCAGTCTTTCATTTCCCTGCCATTCACTTAGAACTGAAGAAGCTTCTTAAATGAGAAGTGAAACATTTTCAAGGGGGAAAAAAAAAAAAAAAAAAAAGTCCAGTTGCCTTTTTTGAAAAAAACAAACATCTTTGGGATAAGACGTCAGGAGGGAATTCTTGGCTGAGGGGGTCTTATTGACTAATGCAGCTTCTTCTGTCACTTCTAAAGCAGAATTCCTCTGAAATTAAGAGATTTTCCTCCATGGCAAAAGAAATTCAGAAAGAAAGAAAGAAATTCAGAAAGAAATTCAGAAAGAAATTCAGAAATTCAGAAATTCAGAAATTAAGAAAGAAAGAAAGAAAGAAAGAAAGAAAGAAAGAAAGAAAGAAAGAAAGAAAGAAAGAAAGAAATCCATTCCAATTTGTCCACCCACAAATATGCCAGAGAAATCAGTGGGAGATCTTGGCAAAAGTAATCGCTCCTCAGCTAAATAGAAAAAGAAGATGAGGGAGAATGGCATTTTCTAATTTAAAATGGAAGGTGGAGGAGGAAAGGGAGACAGGCAGCTTGGCCCAGATGTGCTTTTTCCCCCCACCAGTGTTTGGGCATTGAAGCCCAGAACATCTGGGGGTATTTGTGTTAGGTATTTGTGGGAGAGGAAGGGAGGGAGGGAGGGAGAGAAAGAAAGAAGGAAAGAAAGAAAAAAAAGAAAGAAGAAAGAAAGAAAGAAAGAAAGAAAGAAAGAAAGAAAGAAAAAGAAAGAAAGAAAGAAAGAAAGAAAGAGAAAAAGAAAGAAAAGAAAGGAAGAAAGAAAGAAAGAAGGAAGAAGGAAGGAAGGAAGGAAGGAAGAAGGAAGGAAAGAAAGAAAGAAAGAAAGAAAGAAAGAAAGAAAGAAAGAAAGAAAGAAAGAGGGAGAGAGGGAGGTAGGGAGAAAGGAGGGAAGGAAGGAAGGGAAGGAAGGAGAGAGAAAAGGGGAAGGAAGGAAGGAGAAAGAAAGAAAGAAAGAAAGAAAGAAAGAAAGAAAGAAAGAAAGAAAGAAAGAAAGAAAGAAAGAAAGAAAAGAAAGAGGAAGGGAGAGAGGGAGGGAGGAAGAAAAGGGGAAGGAAAAAAGGAAGGAAGAAAAAGGAAGAGGGAGGGAAGGGAGGAAGGAAGAGAGGGAGGAAGAAAAAAGGGAGAAGGAAAAAAGGAAGGAAGAAAAAGGAGAGGAAGGGAGGGAGGGATGGATAAAGAAAGGAAGGGGAGGAAGGAAAGAAAGAAGGAAGGAGGGGGAAAGATGTTTAAAATAGTTACCAAGACATTTTGCAGAAAAGAAGGAGGGAAAACACTTTGAAGTATCCCACAGTTAATACCTGGATGGGAGACCACCAGAAGATCCCAAGGAAGAGGCCTACAAGAGGCTCCTTCGTCCATCTTTTTAATGCACCCTGCTAGATTGTCCTGGAGGGGCTGGGCTAGAATAGGAATGGTGAATAAGACAGCGCTACTATATGTCCCTGCACAGACCAATCAACCTTCTACGGCGACTCGGTGTGTTGTGCGAACACAAACCAGCAATTCTGCCTGCAGGACCTGGGACAGCCTTCTCTTCTGCTACGTTTTGCGCCTGAGCAAAGGAGCCCGTCGAAAGCTGTGCCTTGGAGCCTCCATAACGCCTACGAATGTTCTTCTGCTGGATGAAAACAGATCAAATGCCAAAGCCGCAGTTGGCAAAATTGCACCAACACGCAGATACTTTACCAGCGGGAATGTTCCAAAGGGGGAGGTTTGCAAACATGGCCTCCCCCTGAGGTGGTATCTTAAACCTGGAGCTCCTTTCCTCCAGTTTCATGGCTGGGGTGGGGTCACCTCGCTAGGTGTTCATACACCATGCAGAAAACTCCTCTCCAGCATCCAGATAAGCAGGGATTAAGCCCCAGACAATCAAACAATCAAGCAGAAAACCATACCTTAATTAAGGAACTAAAAGGTAAAGTTTTCCCTCTAGTCGTTTCTGGCTCTAGGGGGCAGTGCTCATCTCCGTGACAAAGCTGAAGAGCCAGCACTGTCCGAAGACGTCTCCGTGGTCATGTGGCCAGCAGGACAAAACGCCAAAGGCGCACGAAACGCCGTTCCCTTCCCACCAAAGGGGTCCCTATTTTTCTACTTGCATTTTTTACGTGCTTTCGAACTGCTAGGTTGGCAGAAGCTGGGACAAGGAACGGGAAGCTCACTCTGTGACATGGTGCGAGGGATTCGAACCGCCGACCTTTCTGATTGACAAGCTCAGCCTTAGTCTTAGCCCCTGAGCCACCGCCTCCCTAATTAAGGAACTACCAAGGAGAAAATACCACCTTCCAATTAAGAGGGCACACTACTGTATATAATAGACATCATACCTCACTCTTTTCTAGCATTGATTATGTTACCTTGTGGGGTCATGAAACATCTGCCAGCAAACAATCAAGTGCAAGGACCCCACAGTCTTGCTCTCCCCTGCAAACTCCACTTCTAGCACTGATGATATTACCCAGTTCGGTAACACAACATCTGCAAGAAAATGATAAGATGCCCAGGTCCTTCTTCTCGTAATTCTTCTTCTTTCAAACCCTTCTCTACCTTCAGGATCCTGACTTCTGCCTACCTCTTACCTTACTAACATAAAAATCGTGCCAAGTATTCCTGCCCCGGTTGAAAAAAAGACGTGTGATGCACCGGCAGCATTGCCGTTGTATAATGACTTTCACTTGTGTGCTTAGCAAGTTGGAGTTTATTTCAGCCCTGTCTCTATAGCAGCATAATATCCGTGGGAGATGGAAAAAGCCAGTGCAGGAATGGCAAAAGTACAGAACCGCAGAGCTGGATGCGACCTTGGAGGTCTTCTAATCCAGCCCCTTCCTCAAGCAGGAGAACCAATAGCCGTCCAGATGAATGGCTGTCCAGTCTCTTCTTGAAAACCTCCCGTGAGGAAGCACCCACAACTTCTGGTGGCAAGCTGTTCCACCGGTTTAATTGTTCTCACTGTCAAGAAATTATTCCTTAGTTCTAGGTTGCTTTTCTCCTTGATGAGTCTCCATCCGTTGCTTCTTGTCCTGTCTTCAGGGGGTTTGTAGAATAGGTGGATGCCCGCCCCACTCTCTGTGATAGCCCCTCCAAAGTTGGAAGAGTTACCATGCCGTCCCTACTTTGTCTTTTCCTTAAACTACAAGACACACCCAATTCCTGCAACAAAGGTGGGTGCAAGGGGGCAAATGGGAGGGGGGGTCTGTGTGGGACCCTTGTAAAATTCATTACTTTATTAGCTGGAAGATGACCTGCCCTGTCCCCCCTGCCCCCAAGAGTTCCTCCCCAGGAGATGGAAATTCAGGAGAGGCTCAGATTCAATCCAAGCAAGATGGAGGAGCCGGTGGATTCCTCAGCCCACCGATGCCAAGGTTAGATGGGTCACCGATGTTAGCCAAAGTTGGTTAGTTGCTGCCACCAGGCAGATGAGCGACGGTAGCTTGGAGGACTTTTGACCAGCTCTGCATCACTTTTGCCTTGAACAGGGGCCACTCAGGGCGATTGCTTGCACCCTTGGTGTTCCTGGATTAGATTACTGCAATTCACTCTCCACGGGGCTGCCCTTGAAGACTTATACACAGACACCATCAATCAAGTGGGAATATCACTATCTATCTTTCTTTCCATAATATCTATCCTCCATCCATTTCTTTCTTTCTTTCTTTCTTTTCTTTCTTTCTTTTTCTTTCTTTCTACAATCTACTCTTTGATTCTCTCATCTATTCATCTACCTATCCATTCATCGTCCTATCTATCCATCCATCCATCCATCAATCGTCCTTTCCATCCAATCCAATCCATCCATCTACCGTCCATCCAATCCATCCATCTACCGTCCTATCTACCTACCTACCTATCTACCTGTTTCTATCTCTATCTACTGACCTACCTATCCATCCATCCACCGTCCTATCTACCTACCCACCTACCTATCCATCTATCTACTGTTCTATCCATATCTATCTATCTATCTATCTATCTATCTATCTATCTATCTATCTATCTATCTATCTATCTATCTATCTATCTATCTATCTATCTATCTATCTATCCATCCATCCATCCATCCATCTATCTCTATCTACTGACCTACCTATCCATCCATCCATCCATCCATCCATCCATCCACCATCCATCCTACCTATCCATCTATCTACTGTTCTATCTATCTATCTATCTATCTATCTATCTATCTATCTATCTATCTATCTATCTATCTATCTATCTATCTACCTACCTACCTATTTCTATCTCTATCTACTGACCTACCTATCCATCCATCCATCTACCGTCTTATCTACCTACCCACCTACCTATCCATCTATCCATCTATCTACTATCCATCTATCTATTTATCTATCCATCCATCCATCCATCCATCCATCCACTGTCCTACCTACCTACCTTCTATCTCTACCTACCGACCTACCTATCCATCTATATACCATCCTATCCATGCATCCATTTACCATCCTATCTACCTACCTACCTATCCATCTATCTACTGTCCTATCTATCTATCTATCTATCTATCTATCTATCTATCTATCTATCTATCTATCTATCTATCTATCTATCTATCTATCTATCTATCTATCTATCTATCTATTTCTATCTCTATCTACTGACCTACCTATCCATCCATCCATCGTCTTATCTACCTACCCACCTACCTATCCATCTATCTACTGTTCTATCTATTTATCTATCCATCTATCTATCCATCCATCCATCCACTGTCCTATCTACCTACCTACCTTTCCATCTATCTACTGTCCTACCTACCTACCTACCTTCTATCTCTACCTACCGACCTACCTATCCATCTATATACCATCCTATCCATGCATCCATTTACCATCCTATCTACCTACCTACCTACCTATCCATCTATCTACTGTTCTATCTATCTATCTATCATCTATCATCTATCTATCTATCTATCTATCTATCTATCTATCTATCTATCTATCTATCTATCTATCTATCTATCTATCTATCTATCTATTTCTATCTCTGTCTACCTACCGACCTGCCTATCCATCTATATACCGTCTTATCTATCCATCCACCCACGTATCTACCTACCTACCACCCTACCATCTGTCTGGATAATCTGTCTATCTGTCTGTCTCTTTCTATGATCTACCAGTTCTGTATTTATCGGTCTACTCTCTACTCTATCCTCTTATCTGGGCCCGTCTGTCCATCCATCCAACCTATTCTATCCTCTGTGTATCATCTGTCTACCTGTCTATAATAGATACATAGCTAGGCAGGGTGTCTCCACGCATCCACGCAACGACGCGCGCACACAACCGCAGGCATATATATACCTGCACACGTGCAGGGCAGGCTGTCCGCCCAAGCCGATGCAGGCCCAACACGCCAGCGCGAACGTCAGCCCCTTTCACACGACAACCCTGCCTTTCGCTTTCCGGTAGGGGACCAGCCCCCGATACGCACCACCCAACCAAGCAGCACGTGGGGGCTTCTCCTCCGGCGCAAGCACCCCTCCCCTTTGCATTCCCACGTTACGCTCCCTTCCCGCGTGGTGCACGTGGGGACCACCGGACCCGAAGCCACTCGCAGCCCCGGGGGCATCGCTCTGCGGGAGGGGGCGGGGGGAAGAGTTAGAAAGCCGGCGATCCACCCTCCTCCTCGATCCTGCCCGCTGATAGGCTGAGGCCGGAGCCGGCCGGGAGGGGGGGCGTGGCCGCCGTTTGCCGCAAGAAAAGGGAGCGAAAGACGCGTGTCGGCGAGGGGACGCGGTTCGGCTCGACTCTCGGGCTTTTGCCATGCCAGCCCGCCGGTCGCGGCGCTCGCTTTCCTCCTCGCCGGCTTGCGCGGGCCGTCCGGATCGCTCCGAGAGCCGGAGGCGGGTCTGCCTGGGCTGGGCTCGGGGTTGAGGAACCCCCACCCCAGACACGCGATCCTATCCCAGCCGCCTTTGGATTGCAAAAAGCAAAAGCAAAAAAAAGCGCCCGAGCACCTGAGCTTGCAAAGAGTAAGGAGGGCAAAGCGCGCTGGAGGAGGAGGAGGAGGAGGGTGGGTGGGTGGGGAGGGAATCCCCGGGGTTCCCCCTTCCCTCCCTTTGCACCCCGGCCGGAGGGGATTTGGGGCAAGGGTGGGAGCGGGGCGTGGAAGAGGGAAAGCTCCGCTGGGGGGGTGTGGGGGCTTTTGCAACCTGCCCCCCCGCCCCGTGGCTGCTGCGTGAACATCCGCGGCTCCTCCGTGCGCGCGCCTGTGTGTGTGTGTGTGTGTACGTGCGTGCAAAGCACACCCACCTGGGAGGAGAAGAAGCTACCTCGCGGGTGGGGAGGAAGGATGCTCGTGTGTGTGTGTGTGTGTGTGCGTGCATGCGTCGGAAGAGGAGTGTTGTGCGCTCCGTTGCAAATAAATAGGCATCGCCTGCAAAAAAAACCAACACGTTTGCTCCGTCCCCGTGCAAAAAAAAAAAAAAAAGGTTGCACGGACGAGGCGCGTGCCTGTTTGCGTCTCCCCCGGGTGTGCAGCAGACGCGTGTCCAGGTCCCGTGGAGAGAAGGCGTTGTGGGGATTGGGGGTGGGGGGGGGAAAAGGAAGGAAGAGTGTATGTGCTGGGTAAGGGTGGGTGTGTTTGTGAAGAAGAAGGATGCGTGTCGGGTGCAAGGGAGGTTTGGGTTTAGTTTGGATTTTTAGAAATCAATTTTTTAAAAAATGGGTTTGATTTGGGGACGGAGGAGGAGGTCGTAAAGGCGGGGACCGTCCGGCGTCCGGGAGAGGATGGAGCGGGAGGGGGGGAGGGAGGGGGGGGGCCTGGATTTTGGAGAGCAGCCGGCGGCGGCTCCGATTATGTCATCCTGTGTGGGGAGGCTGGCTGATCACGCCACCCTTTTGGGGGCTGAGTAATGATGCAGAGAGATGGGAAAAGAGAGCAGAGAGAGGCAAAGGATTTTAATCCTAGATAGACAGACAGACAGACAGACAGACAGACAGACATTTGCAAACCTATCTGGGCTTAGGATAAAAAAAAAGCACCCTCTGCTTGTCATTGGGAATGCAGGTGGAGGCAGGATATAGAACGATGGAGGTGGAGGGGGAAGAAGGACTGGACTTTATTTAGATCAGGGGTGTCCAACCTTGGCAACTTTAAGACTTGTGGACTTCAACTCCCAGAATTCCTCAGCCAGCATTGCTGGCTGAGGAATTCTGGGAGTTGAAGTCCACAAGTCTTAAAGTTGCCAAGGTTGGACACCCCTGATTTAAATATAGACCGGTCACTTTTTAAATATTGTAGCCTCTTTCGGAAATAAAGTCCAGTCCTTTTCCCCCTGATCGTGTGTGTGTGTGTGTGTGTGTGTGATAGATAGATAGATAGATAGATAGATAGATAGATAGATAGATAGATAGATAGATAGATAGATAGATAGATAGATAGATAGAGATACATAGACCGATAGTTATAGATAGATAGATAGATAGATAGATAGATAGATAGATAGATAGATAGATAGATAGATATAGATAGATAGATAGATAGATAGATAGATAGATAGATAGATAGATAGATAGATAGATAGATAGAGACAGATTAGAGAGATACATAGAGATAGATAGATAGATAGAGATAGAGATAGAGATAGAGATATGTTTTCTTAAGTTTTCATGGTACTTACATGTATGGCATTCAGCTTTGTTGGGTATTTTCCCACGTCATTGTAGTTGTGCTTTTAAAGTTGTAGCAACGTTTCGGCAGAATCTCATCTGACATCATCAGGCTTCTGTATTGATTCTGTATTCTGTATATCAATACGATGATGGCAGATGAGATGCTGCCGAAACGTTGCTACAACTTTAAAAGCACAACTGTAATGACGTGGGAAAATACCCTAACAAAGCTGAATACCATATACATATACATATACATATACATACATACATATACATACATACATCATATACATACATATACATATACATACATACATATATATATATATATATATATATATATATATATATATATATATATATATATATATATATATATATATATATAAAAAGCGAAAACCCCTCACGCATCATCATAAAATCTCCAGAACCGCAAAGCCTACAAACTTGAAATTAGGCATCTATGTTCCTCTTGGCTTCTAGGGGCTCACTAAGAAAGGATTTTTTCCAAAAGACCATCAGAGCATTTAGAGCATTTTCTATATCATTATTGTTATTGTTATTATTATTAACATGCTCTAATGCTAAGGAGATCTACTCCCCCTCCCCACCTGGAAAGAAGTCCAAGGGTGGGATTCTCCCAGTTCGCACCTATTCGCTAGAACCGGTTGTTAACCTTCTAAGCAGTTCGGAGAACCGGTTGTTAGAAGAAATTACTGAGCTAATCCTGTAAGGAAGGCAGGAAGGAAACATTCTGGTGTTGCTTACAGAAACTGCCTCTCCGTTAACCCTCATTACATTCTTGGCAGGACTGGACTTCCTGTCTCAGGAACTTCTCTGGAGTTATTTTTCCCTCCTTTGCTGGTACTTTGCTTGTGTGGAGTGACCATTCCAAGTTACAATGGCACTGAAAAAAGTAACTTATGACCATTTTTCACACTTACAACTGTTGAACTATCCCCACAGTCACATGAGAGTCCAGGCAAGGAGATGCGTGCCTCGATGTGAGTGATGTTGAGTTGGCCACGCCCAGCCAGTAACATGACCACCTAAGCCATGCCCACCCAGTCACATGACCACCAAGCCACGCCCACCACCTAAGCCACACCCACAGAACCTGTTGTTAAAAAATTTGAATCCCACCCCTGAAGAAGTCTCTTCCAAATGCAAACAGCAAGCAGAGGAGAGGAGTCTCAGTTTCAGTTTCACAGCAGCACCAAGCAGCTTTAGTACACAACAGTTGAGCTAAGCCCTGCCCAGGCTCCTTGCTGTCTCCTTGCTCACACAGCAAATACTCTTTCACCCCTTCAGTCTCTCACACACTGACAGGATGCTAGCCAGATGAATACCGATGGAGGCTGGTAGGCAGAGGCAGAATTCCCCCCCTCTTATTTTCCTCCCCAAAAACTAAGCCCGACCACATAGTTTCGTACATACATGCATACTTACACACACACACACACACACACACACACACACACATACACATACCGGTCTAGTATCTGATTTTTTTTCACTGTGCTTTTTGAGACAGTTAGATGGCCTAAGACACTGGTATTTTTTTGAAAGTTTGTATTTTACTGTTTTTAATTGAGATGAAACATTAATATGCAAATCCCTGTTAAGATATGCCAGTAAGCTAAATAAATAAATACATTTAAAAAGTATCCTTTTGGGTTTTTTTTGTTTTTGGCAAGTCTTTTGCTTTTCTCCCTGGTCTTTGATCCTATCCCCTTGCAAAAAAACCAACAACTTTTTAAATCCCTTTTAGCTGGAATGCAGGTGGGTCTCTCCTGCACGCCAGTAATTTGGGATTTGTTTAATTAAATTTTTTTCGTCCCTGGCGAATGTTTTAAAAGTCAGTTCTTGTGCCTCTCTGGGTTGATTGGAAATTGGTCTTATTTTCCCCCTCCCTCAGAAAATGTTGTTTTTTAAAATCTCCTGTTGGAAGAAATATCCTTCTGGGTTCAGTTCCAAGTGGGGGGGAAAAGACACTGGAAACATGGAGGCGGTTTGGAAGGTTTAATGGGCGGACAGCAGGACCACATGGCTTTGAAGCTCCAAAGTGAAAAGGATGGTCACATGCTTCAAGGGGAGAAGAGAAGGTCAAGAAAGAGGACTGAGATGCTGAGAGCGCCTGGGTTTGATACCCTCTGCTGGGATTTGAATTGGAGCCTGTATTCTGATTGGTTGTCAGACTCCCATGGGGCCGTGCAGGGGCAACTCTATAGGCTGTCCTGAGTCCCAGGCTTGGTTGAGCCTTGCTGGATGATGATGTCATGAAAGGGCTTTGGGCAATTCCTATTATAGCTCTACGTGGAGTAGATCTTTGTTATGTAGACTAGGCTGGCCCTGGCCTTAATGGCCCACTTATTAATGAAGGTGGGGGGTGAACTTCTGCCTCTCTGAGTTTCTACTTTACTCTTTTTTAGGGGAAATATTCTGCCTTTTTAATATTTCCTAGAATATTTCATTTTTAGGTGAGGGGCGGGTGTTAACTTCCTGCACTGGAACACTTAACATGAGCTTGCACCGATGTCAGGAGAGACATAATTTTTTTTCCTGACTGTCTAGCTAGCAGGAGAGGAGAGAAATAAAATGGCTTATTCTGCTGAATCTTATTATTATTATTTATTTTTAGATATTCCCCCCGCCCCCAATCGTGGTCTGGTCTGGTGGATGGCATGGCTGCAGGACAAATCCAGAGAGGGGTATTTTGTGTAGCTCGGCATCTAATCCCAGTGCTTTGGGGAGTGTGTACGTGCATTTTAGTGGCAGCTTTTATTTTCTTTTTCTTAAAAGAGCGAGAGCAACTCAAATCTGCAGGGTTGCGTTCAGGAAAAATCCAGGAAATAAATCCTCTTTTAGCTGGGTTCCGAGCGCTTGTGTTTTATTTCCAGACTGGCTGGGCATGTTGTAAGTGTGTTGGCAGGGGCAGAGATGAGGAACACACACACACACAACCGCACAGAGCTTGGCACCCTTGTCTGAGGCCGAGCGGTTTTTATTACAGGTAGTCCTCGAACTTATGACCACAGTGCAGCCTAACGCTTCTGTTGCTAAGTGAAACAGTGGTTCATTTGAGCTTTGCCTCGTTTTAACAACCTTTCTTGCCACCCTGGTTAGGTAGACCCCCCCCCCACAGTTTTGTTTAGTTAATAATCCGGTCGTTAAGTGAACCATCTGGCTTCCCCATTGACTTTGCTGGTCAGAAGGCCGCAAAAGGGGACTTCACGTGACCTGGAGACACGGCGGCCATCATAAGTGTGGTCACGTGATGCTTTCCCCTCAAATGACTGCTTCATTTAGACCCGTGATGGAGAACCTATGGCACACGTGCCAGAGAGCCCTCTCTGGGGCACGCGCACCATTGCCAGCTGCTCGTCTGGTTTCTGGCATGCACATGTGCGCCGGCTGGTCTTCGGGGTGCTGGAGCACCAGAAAACAGCCTGGGAAACGGCCTTTTTCGGACCTGTTTCAGGCCTTTTTCAGGCCGTCCGCCAGGGCTTTTTCAAGGTGCTTTCAGGCTGTTTTTTGGGCCAAAAACGGCCTGAAATGGCTTGGAAAACAGCCCAGAAAACAGCCTGAAAATGGCCTCCAAAACTGCCTGAAAATGGTCCAAAAACAGCCTGAAAACAGCCCAAAAAACTGTTTGAAAATGGCCCCCAAATGGCCTAAAAAGGCCCAGAAAACAGCCTGAAAATGCCCCCAAAACAGCCTGAAATGGCCTGAAAAACAGCCCAAAAATGGCCTGAAAAACGCCCCCCCAAAGGGCCAGAAACAGCCAAAAAACAGGCATGCGCGCATCGGCCAGCTGGTCTTTGGGTTTCTGACACTCTGGCACATGCACACAGGTTCCAGTTTGGGCACTCGGTTCCGAAAAGGTTCGCCATCACTGATTTAGACTGTGGTCGCAATTCCAGTCTCGACTGAGGTTGTTGAGTGAGGACCATCTGTGTATGTGTCTAAAAGCGTAGCTTTTTTTCTTCGTTGTTTTTATCATTATTATTATTATTGGACTGCCTACTGTAACTGTCATGTACAGAGAGTCTTTGAGTTCATATAGTGACCGTTCGAAGTTACAACATCGCTGGAAAAAAAGTGATGGCTTTTCACACTTAACGACTGTTGCAGCATCCGTTACAATTTAGGTTGTCAACATTACAAGTATGAAAGGATTTGCCTTTTTCATCCAAAGGAGAGTAGAACGGGCAGCTGTGATTCCCATCCAAATATTTGCGATGCAATAAAGATTTCAATCTTAACCTTGATTATTGTACACCAACGTCTCCATTGTTTTGTTTCCTAGCATCTGTCTGTCTTTGTACATGCCGATGAAAGGAAGGAAAAAAAAAAAAAAAGAAATGAGGCAAAGTTAACAAGAATTAAAACACCAGAAAGGGGGGGGAAAAAATAAAAGGGAAAGTAAAAAAGAACAGTTGGGTTTCTGATTTTTTCCCCCTTTTAATGTATCTACTAATTTGCAATATTTGTAGACAAAATATTCTAAATATTCCCATTTAGAAGCCAGACTGCAAGGGATTATATTGGGCCCGCTGTTCTTTAAACGGGATGCAAAACAGGCTTCAATAATAGTAATAACAGCAATTTATTAAATTGATATACCTGCTGACTCCCGGGGACTCTATTTTAATTATTTATTTTAATATGACAAATGGCATTATAAAATGCTAATAACAGCCTCTGCCTTTCTTGGGCCTTAAATATATACTTGTAAACCCATCACTCTTGACACAGGTATTTTTCTAGGGGTTCACATACATTAAAAGGCAACCTTGTGTGGTGTTCATGTACTCCTGCAAGCCCTGTTTTTGAGCAAAACCACACAGGTAATCCTCAACTTGCGGACACAATTCAGCCCAGAATTTCTGTTGTGATGTGAGACCGTCGTTAAATGAATTTTGCCCCATTTTTCTTGCCCCAACCCCATCAGTTGTTCGTTAGTCACACGGTTCTTAAGTGAATCTGCCTTCCCCGTCCATGGGCTTGGCTTGCAACTGTCATAACTGTGAGTCAGTTGCCAAGCGTCATAAATATTTTTTTTTTTGCAATCAATTTTTTATTTGTACATTTTAGAAACATCTCTTTCCGTGACCAATGTGGTTCCAGGTTTTTACACTTCAACACAAACATGACCTTAGTATATGTTTATCTTTCACATTCAATTCTTTATCTACTTCCATTTGACAATAAATTTTCTCCAATATTCTTATTTTCTTTACACTTATTAAATCCATGTTCAATTTATATCTTAACTTAATTCCTCTTTCTTTAAATATACTTTGTTTCATAGTCTAACATTCATATTTTTTTATTCTAAATTCATTATTCCTTTATACTTTTATCTGTCATATTTGTAATTTTATCACATACTTTTGTTTCATTATTCAGTAAATTTTAACTTAAATCTATTAATACCAAAATTTTCCCCCTTTAATTACCAATTAGAGCATGCCACCCTTTTATCTTATACACCCCTCAATTTATTCCCCTTTAATCCATAATCAAAATTTATAATATGATCACTATATAATTACCACATTCTAGTTTAATAACAACAATCTCTTAACTACTATATGTCACATGTGCATATATATATTTTAAGCAAGATTCTGCATGACATTCTTTTCCCTCAATTACTTTCTAAGTCATTTATTATTTCAAATATATCGATCTATTCAGTTAATTATAGAAAACTGATATTAGTCTTTTCACTAGGATCCTCATAATGCATTTTAACGATAGTCTTTGTGTTCTTATCCATGTATAAATTAAAAATAATCCTTAAAAAGCAATTAAAGAAAAAAGAAAATATATCAGTTTCATTCACATTTAAAAACTACATTCTTATGGTCGTAAGTGTGGAAGGTGGTCATAAGTCTTTTTTTTCTTCCAGACTCTCTTCGCAGTGACTTCTCGTCAGCAGAGGCCTCAGTCGGCCTCCAAGCAGCTGCTAGGACACATGCGCTCCACGCATCTGAGAAATCCTTTAATGCGCCTCCATTTCCCTCCTCTTTCCCCAGCGTTCCAACTCGTGTGGCTTTTTAAGCATGGAGGGGAACACATTGATTAATTTAATGGCCCCGTGAATCAACTGACGAACACAGCCATATATCAATTATTAGAAGAGACTGGGTAGGTCATTGCAAGGCCATGTTGTCAGCTGCCCTTTTCGTCTCTTGCATAAAGAGTCACGGCGTGTATGAATAAAATGTGTTTATAACATGCATTGGCTGCCCATCGTACCACAGGGTAATTCTGGGCAGCTCACAGTCCCAAAAATGTATCTCTGCATATGCAAGGTAGTCCTCCGCTTATGACCAGTGTTTCTGTTGTTAAGTGACACATTTGTTAAGGCCCCCAAATTTCCTGCACCACACAAGGAATTCTTGGTGCTCTCTCAACTTGGTAGTTTTCTTGCAGACGTTTCATGACCCAAGGAGGTAACCACATCAGTGCTAGAAGAGAGTGGGGATTGTGGAGAGGAGGAGGAGGAGGAGGAGAAGGAGGAGGAGGAAAATGACTGCGGGGTCCTTGGTGCTTTCTGAGCTTAGTAGTTTTCTTGCAGACGTTTCATGACCCAACTAGGTAACCTCATGAGTGCTAGAAGGGAGTGGGTTTGTGGAGAAAGGGAGGAGGAGGAGAATGATGACAATGGCGACTTTAGGGTCCTTGGTGCTCTCTGAGATTGGCTGTTTTGGGGCAGACATTTCATGACCCAACTAGGTAACCTCATCAGTGCTAGAAGGAAGTGGGGATTGTGGAGAGGAGGAGGAGGAGGAGAAAGAGGAGGAGGAAGAAAATGATTGTGGGGTCCTTGGTGCTCTCTGAGCTTGGTGGTTTTCTTGCAGACGTTTCATGACCCAACTAGGTAACATCAATGCTAGAAGGAAGTAGGGTTTGTTGGGAGGAGGAGGAGGGCAGTGAGGTCCTTAGTGCTCTCTGAGCTTGGTGCTTTTCCTGCAGACGTTTCATGACCCAACTGGGTAACCTCATCAGTGCTAGAAGGGAGTGGGGTTTATGGGGAAGAAGAGGAGGAGGAGGAGGATGACAATGACAACTTTAGCGTCCTTGGTGCTCTCTGAGATTGGCTGTTTTTGTGCAGACATTTCATTACCCAACTAGGTAACATCATCAGTGCTAGAAGGAAGTGGGGATTGTGGAGAGGAGGAGGAGGAGGAGGAGGAGGAGGAGGAGGAGGAGGAGGAGGAGGAGGAAGAAAATGATTGTGGGGTCCTTGGTGCTCTCTGAGCTTGGTAGTTTTCTTGCAGACGTTTCATTACCCAACTAGGGAACATCATCAGTGCTAGAAGGGAGTGGGGTTTGTGGAGGGGAAGGAAAAGGAGAGAGGAGAGGAGAAGGAGGATCTCTGGATCGACCCAGAGATCTGGTGGTCTGATGGGCGGAAGGAAACGCCCTTGAGAAACAGGAGGAAAAGTTGCAACCAAGACCACGCTCAGATTTAAAAAAAAGAAAAATGAAAAACTGAGTCCGGGCCAGAACCGTAACCTGAGAAAGCGCCTCAGAAAAAAAAACCCTCCCTAGTTCCCACGCAGGTAGAAAGGGGGAGGCCGGAAGTGCATTCAGACCTGCAGGGATTCTATTACTGTAACCTTATAAGCCAGAGCAGGATTAGCCGGCGTGATTGTGGTTGGGTAGGTAAGGTCTACCTTGAAGGTTGACAGGTGAGTACAAGGAAAAGGTTGGTTCGAAAAACAACCTGATCGTCCTGTGATCTGGGGGACAGTGGCTACAGGACTGGAGAGGTGTGTGTGCGTCTGTGTGTGCTAGCCTACATTTTTACATTATTTTTCTTTTATGTATCCATTTCATGTATCCATAACTATGTTTACACTTATACCTGTTATCTTATAATTGCTTGACAAAATAAAATAAATATAAAATAAAATAAAACAGTGGCCAAGCATAAAGTATGTCGGATTGTGCCCAGGTAAAAGAGCTGAGCTTTGTCGGCTGCAAGAAAGAGAAAGCCTTGTTTTGAAACTGAACTAGGTAAAAAAGGATGACCTGGGTTTACCACAAGGGTTGATTTGAAAACAAAGTTGTGAGGATGCAGCAGGAAAAAAAAAGAGAGAGTGAAAGTCCAGAGGTTTAGGGATTGAGGCACCAGGCTAGAGATGGTGAGTTCTAGTTTTGCCTTTTAAGTAGGAAAACCAGGTGGGTGACTTTGGGCCAATCACCCAGGAGGGTCTGAGTTCTAATCCCACCTTAAGCACGAAAGCTGGATGGGTGATTTCGAGCCAATCACCAGGAGACGGTGAGTTCTAGTCCTGACTTAGGCTTTAAAGGCAGCTGGGTGACTTTGGGCCAATCACCAGGAGACTGAGAGTTCTAGTCCCGCCTTAGGCATGAAAGCCGGCTGGGTGACTTTGGGCCAATCACCAGGAGACAGTGAGTTCTAGTACCGCCTTAAGCATGAAAGATGGCTGGGTGACTTTGGGCCAATCACTAGGAGACAGTGAGTTCTAGTCCTGCCTTAGCCATGAAAGCCAGCTGGATGACTTTTGGACAAATCACCAGGAGACTGAGAGTTCTAGTTCTGCCTTAGGCTTTAAAGGCAGCTGGGTGACTTTGGGCCAATCACCAGGAGATGGTGAGTTCTAGTTCCGCTTTAGGCATGAGAGTTGGCTGGGTGACTTTGGGCTAATCACTAGATGACGGTGAGTTCTAGTTCTGCCTTAGGCTTTAAAGGTAGCTGGGTGACTATGGGCCAATCACCAGGAGACGGTGAGTTCTAGTCCTGCCTTGAAAGCTGGCTAGGTGATTTTGGGCCAGTCACTAGGAGACGGTGAGTTCTCCTGGTGTTGCATCCCATGTCCAAAATATTCTAATGAAACATCAATCACTTAACAGGGGAAATTTTGCACCCTGTATTGTGGTTATAAAATCTGCAAACGGCCCAAAGGATTATCAGCTCTTTGCGGTACCTCCGAATTCTTTGGCGGTGTCCCAATCGGAGTCCCTTTTCCTGTCTGGCTTATTTTTTTTGAAAATTTGCCAGCTTGCCAGAGAAGAGTTAACGAATCTGGCCGTTTGTGAGCTTGAGGACTTCCTGGTTGGCTTCAGCCATCGGCAGGAACAAGGCTCAGTCCTGCTTCAGTTGAGCGAACAGGTGATGCACGGACTTACTCCCAAGTATTAGCCTCTGCTTTTCCCTTTTTCTCTTTCTCCAGAGTGCCTACGAGGCGAGGAAACCCCTTAAACCCGAGTTTCTGGTGGAATTATGTGAAGGAAACTCTCCCTGGGACATCTTCCAGGTAAGGGTCTGGAGAAAAAGTAGGTTTCGTTTCCGAAACGTTTTTGTGTGTCGTTCTTTGCATTCGTTCTTGCACAGAGAACTTTCTCAACAGGCTTTTACAAGCAGGCAAGTCTCTTTGAAAACTGATTTGAGGAGCAGGGGGCTTTCAAAGAACTTGGGGAGGAGATGGGGGGTTTAAGCCCCTCCTCCTGCTTGGATTTTGGGGAGTCTTCCTCCACCCACCCCCCCCAATGTTGCCTGGTTAAATTTCTCGGATTGTTTTGCTGAGCCTTGCCTGGAATTGCAACCCATATGTGAGCCCAGGGATCAAAGTTTGGGTTGCATTCACACAACCTGTTCAGCCAAAGATCAGCCCACTCTGTTTGGACTTAAGTGAGTTTTTCTGCATTCATCTCTTGGGGTGAGTTTGTGATTTTAGGGGGGTGGGGGTGGGGGTTTGCAGCGGAAAAATCCTGATTAATTGAATCAAAGGGTGTATATTTACTTAAGTACGGGCAAAGGTTCTGGGTGAACGCAAGCCAAGAATGCCAACTATGAAGGCAGCAGGCGAATTATCTTGAAATAAACAATAATTGCATGTTCCCGTTGGAGCGGCATGCCGAGCGGAGCTTAAAAATAACTTTTATTTGGGTTCTTAAAGCCAGCCTTGACTTTCTATCTTTGGAGAAAATAAACTCTGGAGGGACAAATTTGTGGTAGGAAAAAAAACCAGAATAATTTTTTTCCTTTTGCAATTGTGGGTCGTTGTTTAAAAATGGCTCTCAGGCATTTGGAATGCATTTGGGAAGGTGGCAATCAGCATGGCTGGCACTCTGCATATGCATTGAGCAACTCTTTGTTTTTGAACAACAGCTCTGGCCTGCAGAAGAATTTCAGCTGGTTTTTTTTTTTTTTTAATAAGGACCAGAGGCTGAGTCTTTATTCTGGTTTGATGTGAGTTTGGACAATCGTGGCTTGTCTTCAGTGGGTTTATTTCTAGAAACTCTCGGCGGTTTTGCAAAGCAGAGGCAGCTTAAATGAGAAAAGGGGTTTTAATTATTATTTTTTGCCAAAGTTAGAATACAAAATAAAGAAAAAAAAGAAGAATCAAGCTGACTGTCACCTGGTACTAATAAAAAAGTGTATAAAAATAATAAATATATCATTCATATTAATATTCAGTGTAAAAAAACCCATCCTGTCTGAATGCTAACAAACATCAAAAGTATCTCATGTGTTTACATAACAGGTCTACAAATAGTTATAAACTTTCCCAAACTTGAAACAAATATTAGATTACATAACACGTTCTCTAATATGGAAAGTTAGAGAAAAGAGTTTTCTGTTATGGTAAGCAGCCTGATAAGGGTTTTCTGTGAAATTTGTCCTTTCTGTTCTGAGTTCAAGTCCAGGGTTGGTCACTGAGTTCACTCGTTGATTGTGGACCAGTTGTGATATTTGCAGTTGACTTCCTTCGGAGGGTTTTGTTGTGGATCAAATTAAGGGAAGAGAAGGAAGGAGGGAGGAAGAATGTAGTGGCAATGGAGGAAAAGAGATAGGCCCCCAATAAATGAGTGAATATATGTAATTCTTGTAATGTAATTCTTGAAGAGAATTATTTGTAGTTGAGGGTTGAACTGTGGGGTCCTTGGTGTTCTCTGAGCTCGGTGGTTTTCTGGCAGACGTTTCATGACCCAACTAGGTAACACCATCAGTGCTAGAAAGGAGGAGGGGGAGGGAGAAGAATGAAATTGCAGTGTCCTTGGTGCTCTCTGAGCTTGGTTGTTTTCTTGCAGACGTTTCATGACCCAACTAGGTAACTTCATCAGTGTTAGAAGGGGGTAATATTTGTGGAGAGGCGTAGGAGCAGCAGGAGGAGGAGGAAGAAGAAGGAGAAGAAGGAGAGGAGGAGGAGGAGGAGAAAGAGGAGGACTGTGGGGTCCTTGGTGCTCTCTGAGCTTGGTGGTTTTCTTGCAGACATTTCATGACCCAACCAGGTAACATCATCAATGCTAGAAGGGAATGGGGTTTGCTCTCAAAGTACAAGTGGTTTGCCTTGCTAATGCTGGCGGGGCTGTGGGTTGTTTTTTTTCTTGGTAGTTCCTTGATTTAGGGAATTACTTAATTAGGGAATTACCTAAGTATGGAACTTTAGCTGTGTTGCTCTCTGAGCTTGGTGGTTTTCTGGCAGACGTTTCATGACCCACCTAGGTAATATCATCAGTGCTAGAAGGGAGTGGGGCTTGGGAGGAGGAGGAGGAGGAGGAGGGAGGCACTGTGGGGTCTCTTGCTCTCTAAGCTTGGTGGTTTTCTGGCAGACGTTTCAAGACCCACCTAGGTAACATCATCAGTGCTAGTGATGTTACTGATTGCTCTACTATTACTACAGCACTGATGATGTTACCTAAGTGGGTCTTGAAACATCCACAAGAAAACCACCAAGCTCAGAGAGCACCAAGGACCCCATAGTCGTTTCCTCCTCCTCCTCCTCCTCCTCCTCCTCCTCCTCCTCCTCCTCCTCCTCCTCCTCCTCTTTTGCAGCACTGATGATGTTACTTAACTGGGTCATGAAACGTCTGCAAGAAAACCACCTAGCAATCAGGATGAGTAGACCTAGAATGTGATATGATAGAGGATTTAATCGAGTAGGAGGGTCAAAACAACTGTAACAAAAGCAATATTGTACAAATAATATGATTGCCGGCCCTCTGTTGAATGTTTGCTTTGAAGGGGGCAGGAATCTAGAACCCGGACAATTCTAGAGCATTATCTGTGCTCTTCGGTGCCGCAGCAGCAGTTCTTTAGAAAGTTACATCGTGGTGTTCACAGATTGCAGGCCTTGAAGTTGGCTTGAGCTGAGCTGCTTGAGGGCTCGGCTTGTAACGGATTTGGCCCCAGAGCCGCGGAATGAAGTCACCGATTAGGGACTTCGGTTCGGAGGGCGGAGTGTTGACTTGGATCCCAAAGGAGAGCTGAGAGAAGACGATCAACAATTGCATCAGCGCTTTGCTGGTGATGCGCACAAAACAGAAGGAAAGCCACTTGAGGAAGAAAAAGGTGTTTTATTTATTTATTAGTTATTGAGAAAATGGTTATGGCTGCCCTTTTCACTCACGGTGACTCTGTGCAGTTTGCAGGAAAAAGTCTGCAGAAATTCTCCATCCTCCAGGTCCTGTTTGTCCCAAAGGGGCTTTTTCAGGAGGCAACTGGACTTTCCTTTCCTTTCCTTTCCTTTCCTTTCCTTTCCCTTTCTGTTCTTTCTTTGTTTGTTCCTTTCCTTTCCTTTTTCCTTTCTTTGTTTTGTCCTTTCCTTTCCTTTCCTTTCCTTTCCTCCTTTCCTTTCCTTTCCTTTCCTTTCCTTTCCTTTCCCTTTCCTTTCCTTTTTGTTTGTTTTTTGTTTTGCCTTTCTTTTCTTTTCTTTTCATTTCTTTTCATTTTTTCTGTCATTTCTTTTTTCATTTTTTTGTTTTTTTCTTTTCTTTCTTTTTGTTTCTTTTCATTTCTTTTATTTTCATTTTTTTTGTTCCTTTTCATTTTTTTCATTTCTTTTCTTTTCATTTTTTTTGTTTCTTTTCATTTCTTTCTTTTCATTTCTTTTCTTTTTTCTTTTTTTCTTTTCTTTTCAAGACGTTTTGCCTCAACAACTCCCTAAAAGAATGCAAATGACCAGCTGTCTGCAAGGAGTATAAATCCTTCCATTCCTCACCATCCAGTCAGAGCGGAAGAAGCTTCTCGGATGAGAAGCAAAACGTCTTCAAAGAAAAACCAGAAAGTCCGGTTGACTCTTGAAAAAAAGCACCTTTGAGGGAGGGAGAGGAGAGAAGAGAAGAGGAAAGGAAAGGAAGGAAAAAGAAGGGAAAGGAAAGAAACAGAGAGGAGGGGAGAGGAAATGAGAGGAGAGGAAAGGAAAGGAAGACAAAGGAGAGGAGAGGAGAGTAAAATATCTACAGAGAGTCTCAGTCATCCAGGTTCTGGTTGTCCCAAAGGTGCTTTTTTAGGAGGCAACTGGACTTTCTTGTTTTTTCTTTTGAAAACATTTCACTTCTCCTTCCAGAAGTTTCTTCAGCTCTGACTGAATGGTGAGGAATGGAAGGATTTATATTCCTTACAAACAGCTGGTCATTTGCATCCTTTTTGGACAGTCATTGAGGCCACTTGGAAGTTTGTCTGTGTCCTCAGTTGTCCCACAGGTGCTTTTTCAAGAGACACCTGGACTTTCTGGGTTTTTCTTTGAAGATGTTTCTCTTCTCATCCCAGAAGCTTCTTCAGCTCTGACTGGATGGAGGGGAAGGGAAGGATTGATACTCCTTGCAGACAGCTGGTCATTTGCATCCTTTTAGAGCAGGGGTAGGTTCTGTGGGCATGGCCTGGTGGGCATGGCTTGGTGGGTGTGGCTTGGTGGGTGTGGCTTGGTGGGCGTGGCAGGGGAAGGATATACTGCAAAATCCCCCTTCCCTCCCCACCCCACTAACCTGCTTTCCAGCTCCCTTCTCCTGTGCAGGACAACCAAAGGAGACCCAGCCGATCAGCTGGGACTCAATGGGAGGCAGAGAAGAGATGAGATTGGCGGGGCCAGTCGGAGGTGGGATTGGCCGCTTCTCCAGAACTACTCAACGTTTCTGCTACCGGTTCTGTAGAATTGGTCCGAACTGGCTGAATACCACCGCTGGTCCTCAGGGTCACCTCTAATCGTTCCTGTAGTCTGCAGTTTTTTTCCCTCTGGAAATTTTTCTCTGGGGGGAAAAAAATTGCAAATAATAACAACAACAACAATAATAATAGGATGACTTTGGGCCAATCACCAGGAGATGGTGAGTTTTAGTTCCGCCTTATGCATGAATGTCAGTTGGATGGCTTTGGGCCAATCACCAGGAGACGGGGAGTTCTAGTTCCGCCTTATGCATGAATGTCAGTTGGATGGCTTTGGGCCAATCACCAGGAGACAGGGAGTTCTAGTTCCGCCTTATGCATGAATGTCAGTTGGATGGCTTTGGGCCAATCACCAGGAGACGGGGAGTTCTAGTTCCGCCTTATGCATGAATGTCAGTTGGATGGCTTTGGGCCAATCACCAGGAGACGGTGAGTTCTAGTTCCGCCTTATGCATGAATGTCAGTTGGATGGCTTTGGGCCAATCACCAGGAGACGGTGAGTTCTAGTTCCGCCTTATGCATGAATGTCAGTTGGATGGCTTTGGGCCAATCACCAGGAGACGGGGAGTTCTAGTTCCGCCTTGCATGAATGTCAGTTGGATGGCTTTGGGCCAATCACCAGGAGACGGTGAGTTCTAGTTCCGCCTTATGCATGAATGTCAGTTGGATGGCTTTGGGCCAATCACCAGGAGACGGGAGTTCTAGTTCCGCCTATGCATGAATGTCAGTTGGATGGCTTTGGGCCAATCGCCAGGAGACGGGAGTTCTAGTTCCGCCTTATGCATGAATGTCGCTGGATGGCTTTGGGCCAATCACCAGGAGACGGGGAGTTCTAGTTCCGCCTTATGCATGAATAGTCAGTTGGATGGCTTTGGGCCAATCACCAGGAGACGGGGAGTTCTAGTTCCGCCTTATGCATGAATGTCAGTTGGATGGCTTTGGGCCAATCACCAGGAGACGGGAGTTCTAGTTCCGCCTTATGCATGAATGTCAGTTGGATGGCTTTGGGCCAATCACCAGGAGACGGTGAGTTTTAGTTCCGCCTTATGCATGAATGTCAGTTGGATGGCTTTGGGCCAATCACCAGGAGACGGGGAGTTCTAGTTCCGCCTTATGCATGAATGTCAGTTGGATGGCTTTGGGCCAATCACCAGGAGACGGGGAGTTCTAGTTCCGCCTTATGCATGAAAGCCCGCTGGATGGCTTTGGGCCAATCACCAGGAGACGGGGAGTTTTAGTTCCGCCTTATGCATGAATGTCAGTTGGATGGCTTTGGGCCAATCACCAGGAGACGGGGAGTTCTAGTTCCGCCTTATGCATGAATGTCAGTTGGATGGCTTTGGGCCAATCACCAGGAGACGGGAGTTTTAGTTCCGCCTTATGCATGAATGTCAGTTGGATGGCTTTGGGCCAATCACCAGGAGACGGTGAGTTCTAGTTCCGCCTTATGCATGAATGTCAGTTGGATGGCTTTGGGCCAATCACCAGGAGACGGTGAGTTTTAGTTCCGCCTTATGCATGAATGTCAGTTGGATGGCTTTGGGCCAATCACCAGGAGACGGTGAGTTCTAGTTCCGCCTATGCATGAATGTCAGTTGGATGGCTTTGGGCCAATCACCAGGAGACGGGATAATTTTAGTTCCCTTTATGCATGAATGTCAGTTGGATGCTTGGGCCAATCACCAGGAGACGGTGAGTTTTAGTTCCGCCTTATGCATGAATGTCAGTTGGATGGCTTTGGGCCAATCACCAGAGACGGTGAGTTCTAGTTCCGCCTTATGCATGAATGTCAGTTGGATGGCTTTGGGCCAATCACCAGGAGACGGTGAGTTTTAGTTCCGCCTTATGCATGAATGTCAGTTGGATGGCTTTGGGCCAATCACCAGGAGACGGGAGTTCTAGTTCCGCCTTATGCATGAATGTCAGTTGGATGGCTTTGGGCCAATCACCAGGAGACGGTGAGTTTTAGTTCCGCCTTATGCATGAATGTCAGTTGGATGGCTTTGGGCCAATCGCCAGGAGACGGTGAGTTTTAGTTCCGCCTTATGCATGAATGTCAGTTGGATGGCTTTGGGCCAATCACCAGGAGACGGTGAGTTCTAGTTCCGCCTTATGCATGAATGTCAGTTGGATGGCTTTGGGCCAATCACCAGGAGACGGGGAGTTCTAGTTCCGCCTTATGCATGAATGTCAGTTGGATGGCTTTGGGCCAATCACCAGGAGACGGTGAGTTTTAGTTCCGCCTTATGCATGAATGTCAGTTGGATGGCTTTGGGCCAATCACCAGGAGACGGTGAGTTCTAGTTCCGCCTTATGCATGAATGTCAGTTGGATGGCTTTGGGCCAATCACCAGGAGACGGTGAGTTCTAGTTCCGCCTTATGCATGAATGTCAGTTGGATGGCTTTGGGCCAATCACCAGGAGACAGGGAGTTCTAGTTCCGCCTTATGCATGAATGTCAGTTGGATGGCTTTGGGCCAATCACCAGGAGACGGTGAGTTTTAGTTCCGCCTTTATGCATGAATGTCAGTTGGATGGCTTTGGGCCAATCGCCAGGAGACGGTGAGTTCTAGTTCCGCCTTATGCATGAATGTCAGTTGGATGGCTTTGGGCCAATCGCCAGGAGACGGGAGTTCTAGTTCCGCCTTATGCATGAATGTCAGTTGGATGGCTTTGGGCCAATCACCAGGAGACGGGGAGTTCTAGTTCCGCCTTATGCATGAATGTCAGTTGGATGGCTTTGGGCCAATCACCAGGAGACGGGGAGTTCTAGTTCATTTTATGCATGAATGTCAGTTGGATGGCTTTGGGCCAATCACCAGGAGACAGGGAGTTCTAGTTCCGCCTTATGCATGAATGTCAGTTGGATGGCTTTGGGCCAATCACCAGGAGACGGGAGTTCTAGTTCCGCCTTATGCATGAATGTCAGTTGGATGGCTTTGGCCAATCACCAGGAGACGGTGAGTTCTAGTTCCGCCTTATGCATGAATGTCAGTTGGATGGCTTTGGGCCAATCGCCAGGAGATAGGAGTTCTAGTTCCGCCTTATGCATGAATGTCAGTTGGATGGCTTTGGGCCAATCACCAGGAGACGGTGAGTTCTAGTTCCGCCTTATGCATGAATGTCAGTTGGATGGCTTTGGGCCAATCACCAGGAGACTCTAGTTCCGCCTTATGCATGAATGTCAGTTGGATGGCTTTGGGCCAATCACCAGGAGACGGGAGTTCTAGTTCCGCCTTAGGCATGAATGTCAGTTGGATGGCTTTGGGCCAATCACCAGGAGACGGGAGTTCTAGTTCCGCCTTATGCATGAATGCCAGTTGGGTGATTTTGGTTCGTCCCTCATCCTCCACCCCACCCACCTCATAGGTGTCAATACAGGGCTTTACAGGGTTATTGTCGCAAGGAAAATAGGAGGAAGAAGGTGGGCTGGATCTGTCAGGTGCCTTGAGTTATTTTGTACAAATAAATAAACAACCAAGACAGTTTATAAATGACAAAAGAAAGGGACTAGGCAGGAACAGAATTCAGCGCTTCAAGTCCCAGGTGCTTAGGAGAAGGAAAAGTACACCGCAGCTGAGGTGCAAGTTACCCTCATGCCTAAGGCAAGCGGAAATGGTTTGAGCTCCCACGCCAGGAACACAAGGCCGATTTGTCATTAACTAGGTATAAAGATTTTCAAGGGCAAGAAGTCCAGTTCCCACCACCCACGCCTCCTGCTCTGGCACCAGCAATTTTTTGGGGGTGGGGGGTGGGGCTGAGCGACATTTAGAAAGGAAGAGAACCTGAAATTACAAACTGTGTACAGCTAGTCCCTGTCTTATGACCACAATTGATCCCAGCATTGATGTTGCTAAGCGAGCAATTGCAGACCAAAGTCACCCAACTGGTTTTCATGCACAAAGCGGGACTAGAACTCCCCGTCTCCTGGTGATTGGCCCAAAGTCACCCAAGCTGGCTTCAAAGCCTAAGGCGGGACTAGAACTCCCCGTCTCCTGGTGATTGGCCCAAAGTCACCCAAGCTGGCTTCAAAGCCTAAGGCGGGACTAGAACTCCCCGTCTCCTGGTGATTGGCCCAAAGTCACCCAAGCTGGCTTCAAAGCCTAAGGCGGGACTAGAACTCCCCGTCTCCTGGTGATTGGCCCAAAGTCACCCAGCCGGCTTTCATGCCTAAGGCGGGACTAGAACTCACCGTCTCCTGGTGATTGTGATCATAAGCTGAGGACCTACTAAATAAAAGAGGTTATTTTCAGGAGAAATAGGTAGACAGGTGAACCTATTTTTTCTTTTTTTAGATTATTACGGTCGTAGGTTGAGGACCACCTGCATAAAAGAGGTTATTTTCAGGAGAATAATGTGGGCAGGTGAACCTATTTTTTTTTATTTTTTAGATTATCGTGGTCGTAAGTTGAGGACCACCTGCATAAAAGGGAGCCTTTTCAAGGAGAAAAAAAAACTAGGCAGGAAAACCTTTTCATTGTTATTTTTTTTTTAAAAAAAGGATTATTCGTTTCTGGGGCCTGACATCAAATACGGGAAAGTCACAATGCTCTTTTTATCTTCCCGTGAGACCCGAAGACTTTGTAAAACCGGCTGGAGCCAAGCCTGATTTTTCTGGCAGGAACCGACGGCTTTTGATGCCGAAAGAATTCTGGCTTTGGCGCAGGGCCCGTCTCGGCTTTCGTTCCTGGTTCGGTTTGAACCAAAAGAGACTCGGGACGTCGTGAAATAGGACAGAGAAGCAAAATAGGAAGGGCTTCCGACCACGACCTGGGCATTCCCCCCCAGTTTGGTACAGGAAGTCCTTGACTTACGACCTCAGTTGAGGTGCCAGGAGAACGGTTGTTCAGCGAGTCACTCTGGAATTTACAAACTTTTTTCCCCTCATGGTTGTTAAGTGAATCACTCTAGTTGTTAAATGAATCCGGATTCCGCCATTGGCTGGGCATTTCCCCCCAATTAGGTACAAGATGTCCTCGAGTTACGATCTCAATGGAGTTGCCGGACGAAGCGGTTGTTCAGCGAGTCACTCTGGAATTTACAACCTTTTTTCCCCCTCATGGTTGTTAAGTGAATCACTCTGGTCGTTAAGTGAATCCAGATACCTCAATAGAGTTGGCTCTGGTCGTTAAGTGAATCCAGATTCCACCAATGGCTTGGCTTTTCAATGATCCCGTGCTCCCGAGATACTGCTGTATGTGCCAGTTGCCAAGTGCCGAGATTCAGATCATGCGACTGTCAGGACGCTGTGATGCTATAAATGTATCAAGTGCTAGTCATAAGTCACTTTATTCGGCGATGTTGCAACTTCGCTAAACGAACGGTCGTAAGTCGAGGACTGCTGGTATTGTGCCTGTCAAATTCAACTACCGGCGGTCCTCGACCCCAATGGAGCCCCAACATTTCCTTATGTTAAGCGAGACATTTGTTAAGCAAGCTTTGCCTCATTTTACCACCTTCCTTGTCACCGTTGTTAAGTGGATCGCCGACGACGACAAGTTAGTAATCCGGTTGTGAAGCAAATCTGGCTTCCCCATTAACTTTGTTTGTCTGGAAGTTGCAAAAGGGGATCACGTAGGTCCAGGACACAGCTGTCAGGATGTTCTAACCCAAACCCTTTTCCAAGAGAACAAACACAAACCAAAGGGAACAGAAATCTTTTAACGATTCGTACAAATCCCCAGTTAAAAGGCTGCTGCAAACTAATTAACTTTGATAAGCATGAGCCTCGCCAAAACTCTGCGAGGCTACCAAGAATCACAGATAAGAAATATTTTACAACACAAGTCTTCAAATACCAACTTAAGATACTGCAATGTCCACGAGGCTGAGTTTCAAAATGTCTTTGCTTCCTGCAAAGAACGTCCGATTCACAGCTGGCTTTTATCTTCTTGAAGGAGGGACCATCACCTTGCAGCTTTATTCCCGAGTCGCCCGTGCTGTTGTAGCTGCTCTTTCCTGTGAGCAGCCCTGCGCGCACGTGCACTTGGCACAGGCTCCTCGGGAACCTCCTCATTGCTGCTGCTGGCCCCCACAATCTCTGAAGGCAGCACTCCACTCCCTGATGGTCCTGGCCCCTGCTGCCGGCTAACCACAATACAGGATTCCAGCAGTGACCCCCAATTTAAATCATGAGTCTTGAGCCAAACTTCCAAAGGATTTACTGGGAGTTGACATGTCCGGCACTGCCTGGGTGTAGCCGACTCTGAGACACATAATTCATTGTCACCCTTAACCCTGGTTTCCCCCCCGCCAACCCCTGGGTGTATCCTAATTCGTATTCTCCAATGGGACACGTCCATAGCCCAGAGTCATCAATCGGGCTCTCCAGTTAGAATTTTGCACGGCAGAAACTTCAGTCACCTAGTCGCTATCTTTGAAAAACTATTTATGGAATGCGCTTTCGGTTTCCAAGCTGCTGCACTGCTCTTTCAAACCCCTTTCCCCCCTCCCTTTCTGTTGGCAACTCTAAAAAGACCATAGAAATATTTGATGAGTTGGCACAATGGTCATAAACGTGAGTCAGTTGTCAAGGGTTGGAATTTTGATCACACATGATCATGCTGCAATGGTCCTTACTGTGAAAAAAAATGGTCACACCTGTATTCCAGGTGAGGCCTTACTAAGGTTTCATCAAGCGGTACTAATCCTTCGCGTGATTTGGATTCCATGCCTCTTGTTTATACAACCAAGGATCGTATTAGCTGTTTCGGCTGCCACCACGTTTAAGGGATCGTCCACTCAGACTCCAAGGTCCCCCTCACAGCGACTGTGTCGCTCCTAATAAATCTTTTGAAGTTTTTTTGAAACTTGGCACGAGGCTTATGATTTAATTAGGGCAATTGCTGGAATCCTGACAGTCTGTTTTTGAGCCAGGTTTCGCCTAATCCATACTTGTGCCCTTGGTTTTTACCTGCCCAGGTGTAAAACCTTGCTTTTCTCCACGTTAACAGATAACAGGTAATCAGAGTTGGAAGGGACCTTGTGGGTCATCTAGTCCAACCCTCCGCCCAAGCAGGAGAGACCCTACATCATTTCTGACAGATGGCAGTCCAATCTCTTCTTGAAAGTCTCAAGTGATGGCGCTCCCACAACTTCCGAGGGCAACTTCTGTTCCATGCGTTGATTGTTCTTACTATCAAAATTTCAATTTCAATTTATTGGATAAGGTCCCTATCAAAATCCTTTGGGATCCTGATCTTGCCTTCTGGGGTGTTTCCAGTTTGGGGATCATCTGCAGATTTGATGAGTTTCACCTTCTATTCATTCCTCCTAAGTCATTTTCTCTCATCTTAGTCAATTCTATTTATTTATATTATTTATAAGGACAGTTTTTCCCCCACACGCCATCACTCTGCTAAACAACTAACTCCCACAATGCTGTCAAATTGCTTAGCAAGACTGCATTACAAATTCTTCTTCTCATCCTTCCTGTTACCTATCTCTTCCCACTTATGACTATAACCGTGTTGCTTTTATCTTTACAATTTATATGGTTTTATTTGTTTTCCTAGTATGCTTTGATTGCGTATTAGTAACCTATGACTATCACTGTTGCATTTTATGATTCTTGATGAGTGTATTTTATTTTTTTCTTACGCACACTGAGAGCTTATGCACCAAAGACAAATTCCTTGTGTGCAGAATAAAAAATAAGTCAGATTGAAAAAATTGTTCTCAGGATAGGGTTATCTTGAGAAGTCAGAACATTGTTTTTTTCAGGACCTACATGGTCAAATTTAACATGGATGTAAGGGAAACTGAGGACACAGAAGAATGTTCTGGTTTTCTGTCATTGTTATCATTGCATAGTTGTTGATTTCAGTCAGTGTCAAGTCTTAATTGTCCTTTGTCTTCCGATGGCTTCCACCCATGGGTGATGCAAGCCAGAAACGCAATATTGTTTTCCAGACAAGAAAACCCTACAATTATCTCATTATTGGCTCACAAAAGACACAAATAAGTCTCTGTGTTTTTCTTTCCTCCCTTTTCTTTCTGTGCAAACGGAGGGTTTTTAGGAGCTCCCAAACTCACTGGGGCGTATAAAAATAAATAAAATTTGCAATTCTGGGGGCTCCTTCAACTTTTCCGAAGTTACTCAAGTCAGGCTTTTGAGTTGGGGGGATAAATAAGGTATAAATAATGAGATAAATAGATAAAAACATAGGAATAACGGTTGCAGGAATTGGGTTTGGCTAGTCTGGAGAAAAGAAGGACCAGGAGGGACATACTAACTTCCAGTATTTGAGGGGCTGCCACAAAGAAGAAGAGGGGGTCAACTGATTTGGCAAAGCCACCAGAAGGTAAGAGAAGAAACAAGGGGTGGAAACTGATCAAGGAGAGAAGCAAGTTGAAATTAAGGTGGAATTTCCTAACAGTGAGGACAATTCCCCAGTGGAACAGCTTGCCACCAGAAGTTGTGGGTGCTTCACCACTGGAGGTTTTTAAAGAAGAGATAGGACAGCCATTTTCTGGAGTGGTATAGGGTCTCCTGCTGTTGTGGTTCGCCAACAGCAGGTACGGATGGCTGAGGTCTCGGAGAGCGAGGACTCGGACGAGGGGCCTGCGTGTGATGCAGGGATGGGGCCAGGACTATCGGAGAGTGGGGTGCTGCCTTCGGAGATGGTGGAGGCTGGCAGCAGTGAGGAAGAGGCCCCCGAGGAGCCTGTGCCCAATGTGCATGCGTGCAGGGCTGCTCGAAGGAAAGAGCTGCTGCAGCAGCACGGGCAACTCAGGAGTAAGGCTGCAAGGTGATCGCCCCTCCCACAAGAGATAAAAGCCAGCTGAGGAACCGGAGTTCTTTGCAGGAAGCAAAGACGTTTTTGCACTCAAGCTTTGTGGACGTTCGGACTCTCTTAGTTTGTGTTTGGAGACTTTTTGTGTTTGGAATATTTCTTGGCAACTTTATCTCGTGTTCTTGGCAGCCTTGCACCACCTTGGCAAGGCTGGTTCTTATCAGAAACAGTTAGTTTGAAACAACCTTTTAACCGGGAAGGAACGGAATTTGTAAAGAATCATTAAAAGGTTTTGCTGTTACCTCTGTTTGGTGTTTGTTTCCTTGGAACAAGGTTTGGGTGAGAACACCTGATTGAGCAGGGGGCTGGACTAGAAGACCTCCAAGGTCCCCTCTAGCTCTACTCTGATTAAGAAAGCAAATACAGGCTAAAAACATCCCTTTTCCCCTTTGAAATCCTGCAGAATTTTCTTGCCAATAACGTTGTGAAATATATATTTTTTCCTGGAAATGTCAAAACCCTGCAGAGAAAAAATCTTTCATGGCACTCTTAGTTGTTGTTTTTTTCCTCCTTCCCTTAAATCCTCTGTGAGTAAAGAAAGTTAGAGATTGGAAGGAAAAAAAGTGACTTATGACCCTTTTTCACACTTACGACCATTGTCGCATCCCCGTGGTCACGTGATTTAATTCGGAAGCTTGGTAACTGACTCATATTTATGACGGTTACGCGATCCCCTTTTGCGACCAGCAAAGTCAACGGGGAAGCCTGGGTTCCCTTAACGACCGGGTTACTAACTGAACAACCGCAGTGACTCGCTTAATAACCATAAGCAAAGAATGGGCGTAGAATTGGGCGAAACCCCCTTAAGAAACGTCTCACTTAACAATAGAAATTTTGGGCTCGTTTGTTGGTCGTAAGCTGAGGGCTACCTATATTATAATCTGGCCAAAAAGAAAAAAGGGGAGGAATTTTGAGTTTGCTTTTGAAGGTTTTTGAAGTGGGGAATCGAACCTAGAATTAGCAAAGCAAATAACTCCCAATTCAGCCACCGCCACTCCTCCCCATGGAGTTGGCCGCTGAGATTGGCCTCAATAAAAGAAAAGCACTTTTTGTCTTTTTTTTTTTAAAAAAATATCTTAATAGAGACTCAGTGCCTTTGGAGTGGGGAGGGGCTGGTTAAATATTGACTCTTGGTTTAGTGGAGTTTTGTGGAGTAAATCCTTCCCAGCTTCAGCCAGAGAAAGAGTTTATTGCTAATTGCATTAGAATTGGGGGGGGAAAAATCAGCCTTCCGAACAAAATTTTAGGGTTCAATTTTTTTTTACTACTGGTTCTGTGGCCGTGGCTTGGTAGGCGTGGCGTGGTGTGGCTTGGTGGGCATGGCAGGGGAAGTTTACTGCAAAATCCCCATTCTATTTATTTATTTATTTATTCTATTTATTTATTTTATTTATTTGGTTTGTCAATTGCTTACAAGATAATAGGTATAAGTAAAAACATAGTTATGAATACATGGATACTTAGAAGAAAAATAAGAGAAATAATAGGACAGGGACGATAGGCACGTTGGTGCGCTTATGCACGCCCCCTACAGGCTCTTAGGAAAGGGGTGAGGTCAATAATAGACAGTCTAAGGTTAAAGTTTTTGGGGTTTGGGGAAGAAACCACATTCTCTCCCTGCTCCTGAGGGGAAGGATATACTGCAAAATCCCCATTTCCTCCGTACTCCACTAACCTGCTTTCCAGCTCCGCTTCCTCTCATGGGGGCAACCCAAGGAGACCCAGCCGATCAGCTGGGACTCAATGGGAGGCAGAGAAGAGATGGGGATGGCGGGCCAGTCAAAGGTGGGATTGGCCGGTTCTCTAGAACTACTCACAATTTCGCTACCGGTTCTGGAGAACCGGTCCGAACCGGTTGAATATCACCTTTGCTTCCGGATAGCTTTGCTAGAACGATCTGGCCGTCCGTCTTGGCCAGGTTGAACAGCGAGGAGGAAATCAGACCTCAGGTTTAGAAGGGGAGGTTGGCCCAGTTGAGTTCGTGAAGACTTTTAATACAGTTCAGCTAATTAAAAAGCAAGAGGCCAGTCCTCTGTGAGTCTAGCAAATCCCCTTCAAGTGCAGTGTTTTCCAAACGTCGAAGGAGGCTTGCTGAGAGTTGTGAGAGTTAAAAAAGGAACCTGTGGCACGCAGAGCCACTTCGGTAGGCATGCAAGCACGCATCTTTCCCTACAGGTTCACCATTGCAGTCCTAGGTGTTTATCTGAGCTAATCTTGTCTTGCCTAATAGTATCGCTTCTCTGGACTTTCCGCCTGACCCAGCCTTTCCGAATGGATTACCAAGTCTGCATTTCTAAAAGGTGGCCTCCTCCGTTTCTGCTTCGGGCAGGGAAGACTGGAGCTGGTTTCTGCCTCCCTGAAGAATTTTTTCCCCCCAATTCTCCTTTAGGGGAAAATATTCTATCCTGCCTTTTTTTTTTTAATATTTCCCAAAATATTTCAGTCTTCTAGGACAGTGGGGGCTAACCTTTTGGGCTCCTGTGCCAAAACTGTGTGCGCGCTTGCACACTTGTGCTCGCGTGCCAGCACCCAGAAGGCAATGCACACCCCTCACCCCCTATGCACGTACGTAATTCCCACCCACCCACCCCCTCCGCTTCCTTGCCTGCACTCAGCGCTCACAGTTGAGGCTTTGGCCGGTTTGAGGCTTTTGGCGCCTCCCAGGGCTTGAGGAGGCTTCTGCAGGCTTTACAGGCCGAACCTAGGCCGCTTCGCACACTTCCGGTATTTCCAGAAAAACAGGAAGTGACGAAACGGGCCTAGTTTTCGGCCTGCAAAGCCTGCAGAAGCCTTCCTCAAGCCTCTGGGAGGCCGAAAAAGGCCTCAAACCAGCCGAAAATCAGCTGTGAGGTGCATGCATGCACAGTGAGGTAAGTTTGGCTGCAGCTCAAATGGCTCTGCGTGTCACCTGTGGCACACATGCCATAGGTTCGCCATCATGGCTATATACCGAAAAGCATTTACCCTTTCCTGCCCTCTTGTGGCTGGCTGGATATTTGCCACCCGGATTTAGTTTTTTTGTTTTTTTTTTTAAATAAAATGAGCTTGAAGGAAAGGATTATTTTATTTTTGCTGTGACCCAATTCCTGGGCTTTTCACAGCTTAAACGAGAGGCAGCACACAGAATGGTTTTTTTCTTTTTCTTTTCCTGATCTCTGCATCTCGAAATGTCTCCCTTCCAGGCAGTTCTCTCACTGTTTAGAAAGTGGGAAAAGTAACACCTCTCCCAATCGCCAGGTGTTACCACGGTCAGTTTTTAAAAGCACCTGTAAAGTTTGTTGAAGGGCTCTCTCGCTTGCAGTGGATGGTTGGTGGGTGCCTGTACGTTAGAAGCCAGAATCCAAGCAAGTTTCTGCAACGCTCATTAACTTTTTCTCCTTGTTTTGGAACAAGGCTGGCTCTTCTTTCTTCTGTTTTGCACCTGATGATGTTACCTACTTTTATTAAATGAACAATAAATTCTGCCAGAGAGCAACAAGGACCTCTCTCCTCCTCCTCTTCCTCCCTGCAAGCCCCATTCCCTTCTAGCACTGATGATGTTACCCAGCTGGGTCATGAAACATCTGCAAAAAAACCATCAAGCGCAGAGAACACAAAGAAGCTCATAGTCCTCTCTTCTTTTCCTCCTCCTCCTCCTCCTCCTCCTCCTCCTCCTCCTCCTCCTCCTCCTCCTCCTCCTCCTCCTCCTCCTCCTCCTCCTCCTCCTTCTAATACTGATAACATTACCTAATTGGATCATGAAATGTCTGCCAAAAGAACACCAAGCTCAGAGAACAAGGACCCCACAGTCTCCTTCCTCCTCCTCCTCTTATCTGCAAACCCCTTCCCTTCTAGCACTGGTAATGTCATCTAGTAGGATAATGAAACGTCTGCAAGAAAACAAGCACGCTCAGAGAGCACCAAGGACCCCACAATCATCTCCATCATCATCTCCTCCTCCCCCTCCTTCTCCTCCTCCTCTCCACAAACCCCGCTTCTCCTCCTCCTCTCCACAAACCCCGCCCCCTTTTTTTTTTTTTTTTTTTTTTTTTTTTTGTAGCACTGAGGATGTTACCTAGTTGGGTAATGAAACATCTGCGTAGAAAACAAACAAGGCCAAGAGATAACCAATGACAGTCCTCCATCCTCCTCCTCCCCTCCTCCTCCTCCTCCTCCCTCCTCCTCCCCTCCTCCTCCTCCTCTCCACAAACCCCGCTCCCTTGTAGCACTGAGGATGTTACCTAGTTGGGCCCAAATGAAACATCTGCAAGAAAACAAACAAGGCCAGAGATAACCAATGACAGTCCTCGTCCCCCCCTCCTCCTCCCCCTCCTCCTCCTCCTCCTCCTCCTCCTCCTCCTCGGCGGGGGGGGGGGCGCGGGGGGGGGGGGGGGCGGGGGGGGCGGGGGGGGGGCCCCCGGGGGGCCCCTCCTCCTCCCGCCCCCCCCCCCCCCCCCCCCCCCCCCCCCCCCCCCCCCCCCCCCCCCCCCCCCCCCCCCCCCCCGGGCCCCCCGCGGCGGGGGGGGGGGGGGGGGGGGGGGGGGGGGGGGGGGGGGGGGGGGGGGGGGGGGGGGGGGGGGGGGGGGCGCCCCCCCGCCCCCCCCCCCCCCCCCCCCCCCCCCCCCCCCCCCCCCCCCCCCCCCCCCCCCCCCCCCCCCCCCCTCTCCACAAACCCCACTCCCTTGTAGCACTGAGGATGTTACCTAGTTGGGTAATGAAACGTCTGCAAGAAAACAAACAAGGCCAGAGATAACCAATGACAGTCCTCCTCCTCCTCCTCCTCCTCCTCCTCCTCCTCCTCCTCCTCCTCCTCCTCCTCCTCCTCCTCCTCTCCACAAACCCCACTCCCTTGTGGCACTGAGGATGTTACCTAGTTGGGTAATGAAACGTCTGCAAGAAAACAAGCAAGCCCAGAAGAGCAATGATCCCCCCCCTCCCCACACATGCAATTCAACCCCGAGCTCCAAATATTCATCCTTACTCCTGGTCCAGCTTTGAGAGCCCCCGTCTCCTCACCCAGGCGGTTGTGCTATGCAGTCTCCGTGTTTCTGTAATGTTCACTCCCGCCTAGAAAGAAAGAAACAAATAGCATTTTTGTCGTCTTCTCAATGCTCTTTTCTCTCTTTTGAGGGGGCTGTTTTCTTCTCTTCCAGAGCCACCGACGCCCACCTTTTGCCATGGCCAAGTTAGAGACCCTCTCGGTCCTGAGTGACGCCAGCTACCACAGCCAGGAGACCTTCCATGCCTTCCACCCGAGGACCTCCGAGTGCTCCTCGCAGAGCAGCCTGGGCAGCGGCCTCGCTCACGAAAAGGACTTTGCCGGGAAGAGCCTGGTGGTCGCCAGGCCTCAGAACCCCAGCCAGCAGCTGGACGGGACGCGGAGTAGCTACTCCCTCGCCCCGCGCCACGCCGGGGAGGAGAAGGTGGCCTCCAGTTCCGTCTACATCAATGGGGACGTGCGCAAGAGCGAGGTTGGTGGGAGCGTGGCAGCCAACAACGAGAAGAACATGCCTCCACCGCTACCCCAGTACAGAGAAGCCAATAAGCCACCAAAGATATTGCCAGTCTCTGGGAAACTGGACCAGGTGGGTGTCCCGTCTTCAGATGAGAAGCAGAAGAGTTGGAAGGGGCCTTAGAGGTCTTCTAGTCCAACCCCCAAGGTGGGGGTGGGTTCTTTGCCAGTCAACAGAGAACCTAATGGGTGGGGAACTGTTTCCCCTTTAGGCTTGTGGACTTCAAATCCCAGAATTCTGGGAGTCATAAAAGGGCCATCGTTCCCCATGCTGGCTCAGGAATTCTGGGTGTTGAAGTCCCCAAGTCATAAAAGGGCCATAGTTCCTGAGGAATTCTGGATGTTGAAGTCCACAGGTCATAAAAGGGCCATAGTTCCCCATGCTGGCTGAGGAATTCTGGGTGTTGAAGTCCACAAGTCATAAAGGGGCTATAATTCCCCATGCTGGCTCAGGAATTCTGGGTGTTGAAGTCCCCAAATCATAAAGGGGCCATAGTTCCTGAGGAATTCTGGGAGTTGAAGTCCACAGGTCATAAAATGGCCATCGTTCCCCATGCTGGCTGAGGAATTCTGGGTGTTGAAGTCCACAAATCATAAAGGGGCTATAATTCCCCATGCTGGCTCAGGAATTCTGGGTGTTGAAGTCCACAAGTCATAAAAGGGCCATCATTCCCCATGCTAGCTGAGGAATTCTGGGAGTCCACAAGTCATAAAATGGCCATAGTTCCTGAGGAATTCTGGGTGTTGAAGTCCACAAATCATAAAGGGGCTATAATTCCCCATGCTGGCTCAGGAATTCTGGGTGTTGAAGTCCACAAGTCATAAAAGGGCCATAGTTCCTGAGGAATTCTGGGAGTTGAAGTCCACAGGTCATAAAAGGCCCATCATTCCCCATGCTGGCTGAGGAATTCTGGGTATTGAAGTCCACAAGTCATAAAATGGCCATCGTTCCCCATGCTGGCTCAGGAATTCTGGGTATTGAAGTCCACAAGTCATAAAAGGGCCATCATTCCCCATGCTAGCTGAGGAATTCTGGGAGTCCACAAGTCATAAAATGGCCATCGTTCCCCATGCTGGCTGAGGAATTCTGGGTGTTAAAGTCCACAAGTCATAAAGGGCCCATAGTTCCTGAGGAATTCTGGGAGTTGAAGTCCACAGGTCCTAAAAGATCCACAATTCCCCATCCTTGACCTAAAATGTTGCTTTATTTATTTATTAAATGTATTTCAATTTACGACCACAATTGAGCCTCACATTTCCGTTGCTCAGCGAGACACCTGTTAAGTGAATTTTGCCCTGTTTTACAACCTTTCTTGCCACAGTTGTAAAATGAACCATTGTTAAGCGAGGAACACATTTGTTAAGTGAATCTGGCTTCCCCATTGACTTTGCTTGTCAGAAGGTTGCAAAAAGATATCACGTGACCCCAGGACACTGCGACTGTCATAAATATGAGTCAGTTGCCAAGCGCCTGGATTTTGATCACGTGACCACGGGGAGGCTGCAACGGTCGTAAGTGTGAAAAACATTTATACGTCACTTTTTTTCAGTGCCGTTGTAACTCTGAACGGTCTCTAAATGAACTGTTTTAAGTCAAGGTCTTCCTGGGAATGTAATAAATAAATAAGTCCAATTTAATAAATGTGATGGATGAAGAGAGAGAGAGAGAGAGAGAGAGAGAGAGAGAGATGGATACCGTAGAGAGATAAATTAGAGAAATAGATACAGATAGATAGAGATAGATAGATAGATAGATAGATAGATAGATAGATAGATAGATAGATAGATAGATAGATAGATAGATAGATAGATAGATAGATAGAGATAGATAGATGGATAGATAGATACAGACAGACAGAAAGTGAGAGTGGTAGATAGATAGACACACAGGTACGATAGATAGATAGATAGATAGATAGATAGATAGATAGATAGATAGATAGATAGAAATAGATACACACAGATGGATACGATAGGTGGGTAGGTAGGTAGATACAGATAGAGATAGGTAGGTAGATAGTGATAGATGGATAGAAAAAGAGATGAATGGATAGATAGATAGATAGATGATAGATAGATAGATAGATAGATAGATAGATAGATAGATAGATAGATAGAGATAGATACAGATAGATACAGATAGATGGATAGATAGATACAGACAGACAAATAGAAAGTGAGAGTGGTAGATAGATAGACACACACACAGGTACGATGATAGATAGATAGATAGATAGATAGATGATAGATAGATAGATAGATAGATAGATGATAGATAGATAGAAATAGATACAGATGGATACGATAGGTGGGTACGTAGGTAGGTAGGTAGATACAGATAGAGATAGGTAGGTAGATAGTGATGGATGGAAAAAGAGATGGATAGATGATAGATAGATAGATAGATAGATAGGTAGATAGATAGATAGATAGATAGATAGATAGATAGATATGGTAGATAGATAGATATGGTAGATAAATGGATAGATAATAGATAAATAGATAAATTGTTTTATTTGGTGTCTTCTTCTCAGTTTCAGAATACTGAGCCCTTAGTTAGACCTTCAGCCTTTAAGCCAGTTGTTCCTAAAAACTTCCATTCCATGCAAAACCTGTGTCCACCGCAGAACAACGGCGTCACCGAGAACCGGAAGACTTTAAATCACACGCACAGCAATAGTCCTGCCCCGGTCAAAAGCAGCCTGGAGAAGGCCAGCCTTAACAGGACTACCAACCCAGGAGTCGGCCTCTCCGATTCTGGCCGCAACTCTTTAACCAGCTTGCCCACCTACGGCACGGGCTACAGCCAGCACGTGGGCCCCATGAGCGCCTCCACCAGTCACATCAACCGTATCGGGACCACCTACGGCGAGAAGAACGTTGTGGGATACAACGGGATATCTACCTCAGACAGCGGCCGATCTTCCACCAAGAGCACCTCTTCCTTCAGCCGACTCAACCATCTCAACGAAACGATGCCTTTCCACTCGCCTTCCACGGACGACGTCATCCAAGACTTGGAAAACCGGCTGTGGGAGAAGGAACAGGAGGTCCTCCAGATGAGGAGGAACCTGGACAAGAGCGAGGCGGCCATCTACCAAGTCTTCGAGGAGAAGCAAAAGATTTGGGAACGGGAGATGGACGAGCTGAGGCAGAACTATGCCAACAAGCTCCAGCAAGTCTCCAAGAAAACCCAGAGAGCTCAACAAGCGCTCCAGTTCCAGATCTTCAAGCTCCAGCAGGAGAAGAAGAAGCTCCAAGACGACGTGGCTCAACTTCTTCAACAACGAGAAGAGCTGGAGAAGAAATTTGTGGCTTTCAAAAAGGAACAGGCGGAGTTTCTTCCCAAGATTGAAGAGACCAAATGGGAGGTGAGAGTCAGATTTACTTGTATATGGAGAAAATTCACATACACTTGTCACTTGAGAGCGCTATGCATGTATTGTCTCTACAGCAGGGTATTCTGACCTCGGCTTCCCCCAAAAACACTAGGCCAATTCTTTGTCTCGGCAAAACCCCTTTTATTAAACAAAGGTGAATTTCTTGCATTCACATTCAGTCAAAGGCCTGGCCAACTGTCTTTCAGGGGTGTAATTAGGAGCACAGACCTTATCTAGCTTGGAGAGCTGCCAAGTAACTATTTCCAAACGCAGTGCTGACAAGGAAGGGCTCGGCAAAGAGTCTGTGAGATGCACAGGCAGATCTTCACACTGTTGCAACGAACGAATTGTTTCCCCTCCTCTTTTGCTCCTCTTTTCGATGTCCATCTGTGGCCTTACTGCCACGTTGACCCTTAGTTCGTAATTGTTCTTTTCTTTTGGCAGCTCTGCGCATGCGCAGGCTGGGAACCGGTTCCAGAAGCTTCCTCACCTCACTGCTGTCCGAGCCCGAATGCAGCTGACGATTGCCAGCCTCATCTCTGGCACAGAGCCCACGTCCGAGCCTTCCTCAGCCTCCAGGACTGGCCCGGATTCCTCCCCAACCTCCTCACTGTCCGACTCTGCTGCCAGCTCTGCTAGCCGCCAGCAGGCCACAACACAGGGGTGCTTAGATCTGACCCGCGGGGCCACTTTGGAAACAGCAAAGGATTGTCCCGCGGTGCCTCTGTCAGTGAAAACAGAACTTGGGAGGGCCACATATGGCCTCCTCAGGCCCCGTTTTCAGCCGCGACAGCTGTTCTGACCAAGGCTTCCTAGACTGTAATTACGCATACGTTTATTTTAAAAACAAGACTTATTTTATTGCAACGCTGGGAATTGTTTTTATTCCCAGCCGGTAATGAATCTCAAAACAGTCCCTCGAGATAAGCACCCACCTTTCTTCCCTGTGAAGTGCTGCCAATAACAGAAGTGTCCAATGAACTAGGGAAAAAAACCAACCGAAATACAAAGAGCTTCAAGAATGAGTCTGAACCGAATGAACAACTTTGCTTCCTGCAAAGGTTTCGTCACCTTTGCCTGTCCTTTATCCCTTATGGGAGGGGCCCCTTTAGTTTCAGTTGCTCTCGCCTTCTAGCAGCTCTGCGCATACGCGCACTGGGAACAGGCTCCCCTGGGTCCTCTGCCTCGTTGCTGCCAGGCTCCGAAGGCAGCACCCCACTCCCAGATGGTCCTGGCCCCATCCCTGCCTTGAATGCAGGACCCTCATCCGAGTCCTCTCCAGACTCCCAGACTGGTCCCCGTTCTTCCCCACTGTCCGATTCCGCTGTCGTCTGCACCGGCTGCCGGAGAACCACAACAACACTTTCCTGCCGGTGAAAATGGAGAAAATGCTGCAGAAGGCTATCTCTCCTCATCCAAGAAGCTGAAGAAGCTTCTTGGACGAGAAGCAAAATGTCTTCAAAGAAAAAACCAGAAAGTGCCTCTTGGGGGGGGAAAAAAACACCTTTGGGACGGCCTACCAGGCGATTGTAGGACTCCACAAGGGCTCAGTTTGTTTTCTGTGAAGCTCTGGGACTTCATTTGGTCATGCGCAGTAACCGGCTTTGTTGAAGAGGTTACCTGATGTGAATCTCTCTCTCTCTTCTAGGTGTGCCAAAAGGCAGGTGAGATCTCCCTGCTGAAGCAACAGCTGAAGGATTCCCAGGCTGACGTTTCCCAAAAGCTGAACGAGATTGTTGGGCTGCGTACCCAACTCAAGGAAGGCAAGAGCTTCCTCCGAGAGAAGGAAGAGCAGATCTTGACGCTGAAAGACTCCTACGGCACCAAAAGCGTCAGCCTGGACTTCTGCGAGAACGAGCTGCAGCTCAAGATGGCGGAGGTCCAGATGCTGAGGGAGAAGCTCAGCCAGTGCGAGCTGGAAGTCTCCAACTTGAAGCAGACCTTGGCTCACCTGGGGGGACACCCGAACCACGTCCCGTCGGAGCTCCCCGAGAGGCTGGCGCGGGACCCCTTGGCCTGCGAGAGCGACGAGGCCAAGATGAAACGGCAGAGTGAGGAGAGCCTTCATGCCCTGAAGAGGGAGGTGGAGAGGCTCCAGGCGGAGCTGAACGCCGAGCGCCAGTCACGGCAGCAGCAGGTGCTGGACTTCGAGGAGGAACGTTGCACGTGGCAGGAGGAGAAGGAGAAAGTCATCAAGTACCAGAAGCAACTGCAGTTGAACTATGTGGAGATGTATCAGAAGAACCAACTCCTGGAGCACAAAGTGAACGACATGGCCAACAAGGCCACCAGCCTCTCCCACGCCGAGGAGAAAAAAACGTGGACTCCATCCAGACTGGAAAGGATAGAGTCCACAGAAATCTAAGGGAAAGAACCAGAAGGCATTTTTGAGTACAATTTTTTTTTTCTTTCTAATTACGGTGCCTGTAATTCAGCTGGAGATCTTCCCAAGTAGAATATGTGACGTAACCAGCAGCATAAATCTTTGCACTTGGCCCCTCAAAATATACTTTGGTGCTCTACAAATTACCGTATTTATCGGCGTATAACACGCACTTTTTCCCCCTGAAAATAGGGGCAAATGATGTATGCGTGTTATACGCCGATATAATGTTAAGAAGCCTTCGTGAATGCTGCTGGATCGGGATCAAGGACACAAATGAAAGAAGGGGAGGGAGGAAGCAACCGAAGCCTGTCCTTCTCTTTGGGTCAGCTCTCTCAGTCGCTCTCTCGCTCCTCCACCAGCACAGGAAGAAACTGCTTCAAAGAAGCGGGGGCTTTTCCTGTCGCCGCAGCTTCCTGAAGCGCCCGTTTCTCCCCCACCCCATCCCGCCCGCCCGCCCGCCCGCCCGCAGTGCTCCGTTCTGCCTGCCTGCCTGCCTTCGTTAATGGTTGAATCGGAACAGCTTCGGCTGAGTAAAAGAGGCGAATAGTTATTATTCTCAGCCGAAGCTGCTCCCAAACAACCAGAAACTAAGGCAGGCAGGCAGGCAGGCAGAATGGGACACTGTGGATTGAAGCGCGCGTGGGTGGGAGTGGGGTGAAATTTCCCTCTTAAAATGAAGATGCGTGTTATACGCCTGTGCGTGTTATACGCCGATAAATACGGTAACTTTTTACGGGGTAGGGGTGAGGGGGTGGGAAAAACCACAGGTGTACTTTTGTGTTCCAGGGATGACTTGACATCAGGAGTTCTCTGTGTGTTGTTGTGTTGGGCTTTGAGTTGACGTGGTTTCTGTTACGACTCCATTAGACAATGCACTTCTCAAATTCTTCATATGGCATGTTTAGCTCTGTGGGGTCCTGGTTGTTCTCTGAGCTTGATTGTTTCCTTGCAGACGTTTCATGACCCAACTAGGGAACATCAGTGCTTTGTAGGAGAAACAGGCATGATGAAAACTCCTACATGTGGACAGCTCAAACTATAGTTTTAGTTGGGAAAGTGTTTTCATCCTAGACCAAGTTAAGTCCATAAATGCTAGAGAATTCCTGGAAGCTGGGCACTCAGACGAATCAGCCATCAACAGACACATAGGGATAAACAACATTTACATGCCATTCAAAAGAGACAATCAAAAAGCCCCAAAGGAAACAAAAACACGCCCTCACCAGCAAACGTCACCCAGATAAGCAGAGATTAAAACCCAAGATTAATACCAGACCAACCATCAAGAAGCAAACAATGTACCCCAGTCAAGGAACTAACAATTCGGACAAACAAACAAACAATAAACGACAGCCTAATCAAGGAACTACCTAGAATACTTCCACTAATACTGACTTGTATATAAACAGAGAGTAAACCCCACTCCTTTCTAGCATTGATGATGTTACCTAGCTGGGTCATAAAACGTCTGCAAGAAAACAGCCAAGCTCAGAGAGCACCAAGGAGCCCAAAGCTGCCTTCTTCCCTTCCCTGCATACCCCCACTCACTCACTCCTCCCTTCCTTCCTTCCTTCCTTCCTTCCTTCCTTCCTTCCTTCCTTCCTTCCTTCCTTCCTTCCTTCCTTCCTTCCTTTTCCTTCCTTCCTTCCTCCCTCCCTCCCTCCCTTCCTCCTCCCTTCCTTCCTTTCTTTTCCTTCCTTCCTTCCCTTCCTTCCTCCTTCCTTCCTTCCTTTTCCTTCCTTCCTTCCTTCCCTCCCTCCCTCCCTTCCTCCTTCCTTCCTTTTCCTTCCTTCCTTCCCTCCCTCCCTCCCTCCCTCCCTTCCTTCCTCCTTCCTTTTCCTTCCTTCCTTCCTTCCCTCCCTCCATCCCTCCCTCCCTTCCTTCCTTCCTTTCTTTTCCTCCCTCCCTCCTTCCCTCCCTCCCTCTCTCCTTCCCTCCCTCCCTTCCTTCCTTCCTTTCTCCTCTCTGCAAACCCACTCCTTTCCACCACTGATAATGTTACCGAGTTGGGTCATGAAACGTCTGCAAGAAAACAACCAAGCTCAGAGAGCCCCAAGGACTCCTCATTTCAACCCATGGCTACAGATATTCTCTTGAGCCTCTGAACTCCTGGCAGGTGGGATTGTCCTCACCCACCTCCTCCTTTGCCCTTCCCCTCTCCCTCTGTGAAATTCTTAACTTCCATCACTCCGGGAGAAGGCGGTGTCTCCCAAAGAATGCCACGTTTCCCTAAGAGAACTACCATTCCCAAGGTTCATTGAGAGGAACCCTACCTACCTATTGAGACGTTTAAAAGTAGTCTTCGACTATAGGATACCTCAAAAGGCGTCTTTTTTAAAGCCTGCCAGAAATTAAAGGACATCATTTGAATCCTTTCAGAGCAATCTTAGGTTCGGAAGCAACCCTGACCCAACCATCAATGGATGGTGGTGACTGGGTCCATCTGGCACTGTCATATAATTGTGGGGTATGCTGTGGTCCTCTAGACCAAAGATGGGAGCTAGTGAGAAGTGTGGGAGTTCAGGAAGTATATTAATGTCCTCCTGGTTGGAGCTCTTGTCTAATCGTTCAGGAAGTATCTTAATCTCCTCCTGGTTGTAGCTCTTGTCCAATCCCTGCTCTCTCCCACGTCATGTTCCTGATTTGCTGTTGGCAAGGTCTTCATTGCAGGTGAAGGTTGCGGATCCAAAATTGGTGTTTTGGTGGGGAGGGCTGACGTCGCGACGATACGACGAGCGATTCTGGGGCTCCAGAACTGGCGTCGATACCGCCGCAGCTGGAAGGTCCATCAGAACCCAAACCATCCCGTAGAGACGGTGGTGGAGGAGAGTGCAGCCTAATTCTAACCCTAACCCCTTACAGACGAGTGGCCTTTAAGATTCTCTACAGGTAGTCCTTGCCTTACGACCGCAGCTGAGCCCAACATTTCGGTTGCTAAGTAAGACAGTATGTCAAGGGAGTTTTAACCCCTTTTTTATGACCTTTCTTGCCACAGCCGTTAAAGTGAAGCGCTGCAGATGTTAAAATTGGTTAACACAGTCGTTAAGCGAATCTGGCTTTCCCCATTGACGTTGCTTGTCCTAAGGGATGCCAAAGGGGAATCACCATGATCCCCGGGGACACCGTCACGGTCATAAATACGAACCAGTTGTCGAATGTCCAAACACTGCGATGGGTCGTAAGTGTGAAAAAGTCAGAAGTCCTTTCCTCCAGTGCCGTTGTAACTTTGAACAATCACTAAATTAAACTCTTGGAAATCGAGGACCAGAGATGAAATGCTGCCGGTTCGGCCCGGTTCGCCTGAACCAGTAATAAAAAAAAAAAAAGTGCTACCGGTTCAGACCAACCCGGTATTTCCGACGATCAGCTGGGGCAACAATCAGGTGTGCCACAAGATTTAGATCAGCTAGAAAGCAGGAAATCATCGGAGTTCTTGCTTTCTAGCCGATCTAAATCACGCGGCACAGCTGATCCCGTTCTTCGCTGTTGTACTTCCCTCAGACGGCTTCAAAATTTTTCACCACCCAGGAGGCTTCCCTAACAGATAATAACAGATAATCAGAGTTGGAAGGGACCTTGTAGGTCATCTAGTCCAACCCCCTGCCCAAGCGGGAGACCTTACACCATTTCTGACAGAGGGCAGTCCAATCTCTTTTTGAAAGCTTCTAGAGATGAAGCTCCCACAACATCTGAAGGCAACTTCTGTTCCACTGGTGGATTGTTCTCACTGTCAGAAAATTCCTCCTTATTTCCAGGTTGAATCTCTCCTTGTTCAGTTTCCATCCATTATTCCTTGTCTGGCCTTTGGGTGCCTTGGAGAATAGCTTGACCCCTTCCTCCTCTCTGTGGCAGCCCCTCAAATATTTGAACCCTGATCTCCTGTCTCCCCTGGTCCTTCTCTTCCCTAGACTAGCCAAGCCCAGTTCTTGCAACCGTTCGTTGTACGTTTGAGTCTCCATTCCCCTAATCATCCTGGTTGCTCTTCTCTGCACTTTTTCTAGAGTCTCAACATCTTTCTTATAGTGTGGTGACCAGTAGGTCAAAAACAGGGTGTGGGGGGTGGTGGTGTCCTGCGAAAGAATCTTTTTTTTTAAACTACCCAGTCACATGACCATATAGTCATGTCCACCCAGTCACATGTCCACCTGACCACGCCCACAGAACCGGTAGTCAAAAAAAAATTGAATTCCCACCACTGTTGAGGACTACCTGTGCTTCGTTCCTATTTTCAATTCGTCCGCCAAGAACGGAACGGAACGACGGAAGGAAGAGAGGATGGGACGAGTGAGGAGAAAGAGGCTAAAATGGAAGGGAAGTTCTAGAATTCAGCTTCCTGAAGTGGGACAAATTTTGGCCCCCCGTTGAGAGCCAGTTGACAGATGTTCTCAAGAGTCAGGATTCCAATCTTGCTGATCGATAGAAGATCCAGATGTAAATTGGTTGTCAGGTAGACAACTTCGATGAGGTACCCTGGTTGAGTTGGAATTAGAGAAGATGACTTTCTAGAGAAAGCTAGCTGTCAGGATTCCGGCAGTTACCCCCCATATAAATCATGAGTCTCGAGCCAAACTTCCAAAACGGCAAAAGGATTTATTGGGGGTTAACATGTCCGGCACTGCCTGGGTGTAGCCGACTCTGAAACATGTTAATTCATTGCCACCCTTGACCCTGGTTTTCCCCCCTTGCACCCCCGGGTGTATCTTAATTCATATTCTCCAATGGGACACCTCCATAGCCCAGAGTCATCAATCATGCTCTCCAGTTAGATATTTGCATGGCAGAAACTTCAGTCACCTAGTTACTATCTTTGAAAACATTTATGGAATGCACTTTCGGTTTCCAAGCTGCTGCACTGCTCCCCCCTCCCTTTCTGTTGGCACCTCTAAAAAGACCAGAGACATATTTTATGAGTTTGACAGCTGGTTTTATCACGTTTTCTCTTGTTTCTATACCGGTAGCCTTCAATTTATGACCACAATTGAATCTAAAACTTCCATGGCTAAGCGAGGTCGCTGTTAAGTGAGCTTTGCCCTGTTTTATGACCTTTGGCGCCACAGCTGTTCAGCGAATTGTGCGGCCGTTCCGCGAATCTGGCTTCCCCTCCACCTGACTTTTCTAGTCGGAAAATTGGCTGGGAAGGCTGCAAATTCTGATCATACGACCATGCCCGTTGCCAGGCGCCCAAATTTGGATCCTGTGCCCGCAGGGATGCTACGACAAGTCGTAGGCATGAAAACCAGTCCTAAGTCCGTTTTTCCAAGTAAGATTGCAAATTCGAATGGTCACTAAGCCGACGGTTGTAAGTCAAGGAGTACCTGTGATCACTTCCCTGCATCTAAAACCGGTTGGATTTGCTAGGACTTAAAAAAAAGCTACGCTCAGACTTTTAGTGTTAAGGGGCAAGAAGGAAGTTTCTCTCTTTACCCCAAAGAAAAAATGATTTTTAACCTACAACCCCCTGCAAAATTGCCATCTCTTGTTCCCAAGATGTTAAGTTCTGTGTGTATTTGTATCAACCAAGATTTCTCTTTCCTCTATTCCATTCCCGTTTTCTATTCTATTTTCTCTTCTCTCCTCTCTTCCATTCCCATTTTCTATTGTATTTTCTATTCTATTCTATTCTTTTCTCTCCTCTCTTATTTCATTCCATTCCATTCCATTTTTGTTTTCTATTCTATTTTGTTCTTTTCCATTCTATTCCATTTTTGTTTTCTATTGTTTTTTGTTCTTTTCTATTTTCTCTCTTCTCCCCTCCTCTTTCCTCTTCCTCCTCTCCTCTTTTCCACTTCTTCTCCTCTTCTTCTCCCTCATTTCCTCTCCTTCCTCTTCCTCTCCTCTCTTCTTCCTCTCGTTTCTCTTCTTTCCCTTATTCCTCTTCCCTCTTCTTTCTCTTCTTCCCTCATCTCCTCTTCTTCTTCTTCCTTTCTCTCTTCTTCCTCTCTCCTCTCTTCTTCTTTTCTCCTTCCTCTTTTCTTTCCTCTTCCTCCTCTCCTCTCTTTTCCTTTCCTTTCTTTTTCCTTTCCTTTATTTTTGTATTGAGCGACTCAAAAGACTGTCAGGTCTTTTCGTAAACTGACTTGTCTTGCCTGTGGGAAGACATACATCAGATTTTTTAAAAAGGCACTTTTTTTTGTACCTCGCCTGGTGAGAGAAAACATACATATATATTATAAATCTATACATATGCTGTCTTAGATTTAAAAGAGACGATCTGCCGTTCTTTAAATTGAGCACAGAACCTACCATCCGAGACCAAGGCAATGGATAGGTTGCCTGAAATGAATATAGATGGAAACGCAAAGAGGAGAATTTACTAATTAATGCTGCTGAAATTAGACAGAAGCAAGTTACTTGGATGTAAATACTCTCTTGTATCTGTTTATGTGATGATTAAAGCAAAAAGAAGTATATAAAGAGAGGGCGGGGAAAAATATATATCTGTGAGCAGTAACTACTACGTTGTGCAGTAAGAGCAGAAAACTCCAGAACAAAGTTTTGGATTATCAAAGGACATCTTGCCAAATTCTCAAAATTTTGAGGTTCATACGGTACCAAAGTCATTCTGGATTATTCCAGCATTACAAGAAGACAAATTCTTTTCTGTTTAGGTTGTTTCCTCTCTCTGGGTTCATAATCTTGTTGGGCTTTGGTAGATTGAATCAGAATGGAGCTGGAAGGGACCTTCGAGGTCTTCTAGTCCAGCCCCCTTGCTCAGGCAGGAGACCGTATACCTGTGATGGCGAATCTATGGCACGCATCCCACAGGTGGCACGCAGAGCCATTTGTGTGGGCGCGCAAGCCCCAGCCAAACTTACCTGCACTACACATGCGTGCGCCTCCCAGCTGATTTTCAGCCTGTTTGAGGCCGTTTTCGCCCTCCTGGAGGTTCGAGCGAAGCCTCTGCAGCCTCAGGAGGCTGAAAAACGGGCCTTCTGGAAATACCGGAAGTGCCAAAACGGGCCTGTTTTTCGGCCTCCAAAGGCTACAAAGGCTTCCCACGAGCCTCCGGGAGGGCGAAAACGGCCTCCAACGGGCCAAAAATCAGCTGGGAGGTGCGCGCATGCCCAGTGCAAGTAAAGGGGCAGGGTGGGGGTGTTGTGCGTGCATGCGCAGGGGAGGCGCGACGCATTGCATTGTGCGCCATGGAATGCTGCTGTGGTCGTAAACGTGAAAAATTGTCATGGTTCACTTTTTTTTGGTGGTACTGCAACTTCGGCCACTAAGTGAACCATTGTAAATCAAGGACTGCCTGTAGTTTGGAAGCAAAATGGCCTTGATGTTCTTTTATAACCTTATTTAATTGAAAGCCTCAACCGGGTTTGTTTGTTTTTTCTGCTCTTATTGCGAGTTTTCAGATGGGTGTCTCGAATCAAAACTGTTTATCCTTTTTTTTTTTTCCTCATACTCTACTGTTGATTTTTTTTTTTTGAACTATCTTTTGAGAAGAGTTCGTTCTTCTCAAAAGGGAAAAATAAAAGAGAATTAAAAACGATAAAAAAATTTTTTTAAAAAAAGAATTCTCTTATCTAGTTTTTGCATTCAAACTTTCTTTGATCGACTTTGCCTTTCTGATCGTTTGCATTTAATAAAAGAAAGTCACGGTCTTTTTGTATAACAAAGAACACTTTTTAAAGAGTTGCTTAAACCTATGGCACAATTCAATTTTCGTCCCTCGTCTAAAGACGAAAACAGCTATTGCCTTCCAAGGTTTTTTAAATTGATAATTTAAATATATATGTATATGTATGTGTGTGTGTATATGTGTGTATACACACACACACACACACACACAAAGCTATATAGAAGTATTGTGTATATACGTTTGTAACATATAAATATATACAGTCTCTACATAAATACATTATATGTGTTTTGATCTGTCTTAATCGCCACCTGGCTCTGAAAAGATTTTTAATCAAGGTGGAAAAAAACAAATGGAACAAGACTTCCCTTTAAAAAGGTATAAAAGAGGTGGCAGCGTTGATATTCGTGAAAATCAAAATACAGATATGGCGACTTCCAGTCCCGTCTTAGCAATGGAAGCTGCTGGGCCAGTCCTTCTCCCTGAGCCCGAAGAAGGAACCAACGGCAAACCACTTCTGGAACACCTGGAAAATACTAGAACGGAGTAATGGAACAAGAGTCGGAAGGGGCTCTTAGAGGAGGTTATCTAGTCCAGTGGTCGCCAACAAGTGGGCCAGGGACCACTGGTGGTCCGTGAGAAAATTTGGGTGGTCCGCAGAGAAATGTCCCCCCCACCCAAAGCAATTACTCCAGGCTGTGTGGGAATACAAAGCTGTGCCGCCCACATGGCCCGCGGGAACATCAAGGCTTGCGTCGCTTGCATTGCAAACACTACGAAGTAGTGAGGGGAGGGGGGAAAGGGCGGAGGGGGGGAACTTGCCCCACTCACCCCCACGTGCCTGGTCTGGCCACCGGGCTGCTTCTTTCCGCTTCTTTCTTCTTCTGCTTTTGGCTGCATGCAAGGAAAGCAGCCGAAAGTCTTTCTCTCCCCCCAAACTCTGCCAGAAATGAGTCTTTGGGACCCTGCAAGGCCTCCTGCTCCAAGAGGCTGCGCCGGCAAAGACTCGTTACTGGCGGAGTTTGGGGGAGAGAAAGAAAGACTTCTGCGGCTTCTGTTTTCCTTGCATGAAGCCAAAAGTCTCTCTTCCTCTCCCCCTGAGAACGGAGCTGGAGGCGGTATCCTGTGATCCCAAAGAATGATCAATTGGTAGGAAAATGGGGTGGGGAATTTTCCTGCAGACTATTTTGGGGGGATTTTCCCAGGGTCTCTGGTCCGTGGGTTGCAAAATGATGAGTTTGGTGGTCCCTGAGGTCCAAAAGGTCGGCGACCCCTGTTTTAGAGGCAAGGGCTTAAATGGGGTAGAGGGCTACGGGAAGACCCTCTTCCATTACCCTGCCACACCTGGAGCATCCCATGGGGCAAGGAAGTACTTCGGCTCTCGAAGGGAGCCTCTGCTGAAATCCAGCCATTGGGGAAGCTTTCCCTGTTGAACATCTGACGCCTGCCACAAAGTCTTGGGCAGGGGCAGAGGGGAAGGATGCCATGCTGAGATCATCGATGAGGCAAGAGAGAGAGAGCTTGGAGGAAGCCTCCGCTGTTAACTCCAGCACTTGGAGGAGCTTCACCTGGTGAATACCTGCCTGCTGGAAAGCTCTGGGCAGGGTTAGAAAGGGAGGCTGCCGGATCTTCCACCATCCTGCCATGCCCTCGATGGAGCAAGGAGGCCATTTGGATCTTGGAGGGAAGCCTGAAGCTCCAGCAGTGGGGGAAAAGTCTTGGGCAGGGCCCGAGGGGGGAGATACGCACCCTCTCGGCTGGTCCAAAACGGTCGGGGAAACCCTGCTTAGGTGAGATTTGGAGAATGGAGTACATTTGGGGGCAGTTAAAGGACCCCGGGCGTCCCTCTCGCAGTTACTACTGTGACGACTTCACAGATAATAAATAAATTATCTATCTATATAAAAGCGAAGATACCCCTCACGCATCATCACAAAATCTCCAGAACCGTAAAGCCTACAAACTTGAAATTTGGGCACCTATGTTCCTCTTGGCTTCTAGGGGCTCAATAAGAAAGGATTTTTCAAAATGATCATCAGAGCATTAGTATTTCCTATATTATTATTATTATTATTATTATTATTATTATTATTATTATTATTATTATTATTATTATCATTATTATTACGCTGTGATGCTAAGGAGTTCTACTCCCCCTCCACACCTGAAAAGAAATCTCTTCCAAATGCAAAACACAAGCAAAGGAGAGGAGTTCCAGTTTCAGAGCACCAAGCAGCTTTAGTACAGAACAGTTGAGCTAAGCCATGCCCAGGCTCCTTGCTGTCTTCTTGCTCACACAGCAAATACTCTTTCAGTTTCCAAACAGCCCTCAACGCTCTCAAACATTGACAGGACGCTAGCCAGATGAATACCGATGGATACTGATAGGCAGAGGCACAATTCCCCCCCACACCTTATTTTCCTCCCCCCAAACTAAGCCAGACCACATAAGTTTCCTAGCGAAGCATGGGCACCTTTGCTAGTATTTATATATGCCGTATTCAAACACAGAGAGGAAGCAGCATTAATTTAAAAAGATGAGCAATATAGATTCCTCATTGCACTTATTCTGGGAACTTGTCACAGACCAATTAAGGCCTTTGTTAAACAGCAGATTTAATTAATGAGCCTGTCATCAATTTCCACATTATTTTAGTCATGCCTCTTACTAGAGGTTTTTTTTTTTTTTTTTGGAAACTCATCTTGCTGGAAAACCTGACTTGTAAATTTGTTAAAGGAGTGGTTTTTATTTTTATTTTTTTAACGTTGGTAAATTATTGAGCTAAAAGTCAACAGTGGTGAGACTTCCTAGACGCCAGGATAACTTTCAGCTAAATTAGATTGTAATTCGGTGTTTTTTTAAACAAAACAAAAAACTGACAGCGGTATTTACTGAAAGAATTTTGTCCTGCCAATTTAGGCATCGAAATGTAAACCTTGGATTGTAAATGTGGAATGTTTGTTCTGGAGAACATTGAAAAAAAAAAGTGATTTATTCTGGTTATTTATTAGCTTGGCCTTCCTGGTCTGCCTCTCTGCTGATAAGAACAGAAAACTTTGAAAAAGAGTCCATTTCGGAACCCTTTCAAAGTTGTGCTTTGATGTTCAAATAGAGGTCATGTACCATTGGCAGGAAGTTCAACAGGAAAAGCTTCCCCTATATTATCTAGTGGGTTTTACCTGGCGAATGCTCTCCTCATCCTTGACTTATGACCACACAGAGCCCAAAATTTCTGTTGCTAAGTGAGACATGTGTGAAGTGAGTTTTGCCCTCGTTGTACGATCTTTCTTGCCACAGCTGTTAAGTTGATGTTCTGACCCAAACCTTGTCCCAAGGAAACAAACAGGAAAGGGAGGTAACAACACAACCTTTGAATGATACTTTACTCCGTTCCTTCCCGGTTAAAAGACTGTTTCAAACTAATGGTCTCTGATAAGAACGAACTTTGCCAACGTGGTGCAAGGCTGCCAAGAACACGAGATAAAGTTACAAAGAAATATTTCAAACACAAAAAGTCTCCAAACACCAACCAAGATATTCCGAACGTCCACAAGGCTTGAGTGCAAAAACGTCTTTGCTTCCTGCACAGAACTCCGGTTTCTCAGCTGGCTTTTATCTCTTAAGGGAGGGGCCATCGCCTTGCAGCCTTACTCCTGAGTCGCCCGTTCTGCTGCAGCTGCTCTTTACTTCAAGTAGCCCTGAGCGCATGCACACTGGGCACAGGCTCCTCGGGGGCCTCTTCGTCACTTCTGCCAGCCTCCACGATCTCCGAAGGCAGCACTCCACTCCCTGATGGTCCTGGCCCCATCCCTGCATCCCACGCAGGCCCCTCATCTGAGTCCTCGCTTTCCGAGACCTCAGCTGTCTGCACTTGTTGTTAGCAAACCACAACAAGTGAATCACTGCAGTTGTCAATAAGTTAAATGAATCTGTTTTCCCCATTGACTTTGCTTGTCGGAAGATCGCGTGACCTTGGCACACAGCAACAGTCATAAGTACATGCCAGTTGCCAAGCGCCTGAATTTTGATCACGCGATCGTTGGAATGCTACAAAGGTTGTAACTGTGAAAAACAGTCCTAAGTCACTTTTTTCAGTGCCGTTGTAACTTTGGACAGTCACTAAATGAACAGTTATAAGTCAAAGACTACCTGTATACTAAAGGCAGAGACGTTTCTGATGGAAATATATGTCAACACACATAATTATGTTTATACTGGGTAATGGTTGGGATTTTAACTTGTAGGTGATGCTGCAATACTCAAAAAAGAAAAAAGAAACGGGAAGAATCCACGCCAGTTGTAAAGTAACTCTCCAAATTGCTTTGTAACTCTAAGGAAGAATAACAAAAACAGAGTGAATCAAAGATCCTGAAAGGAGAAAAACCGCATGAAACTTAAGAAGAAAATAGGCCCCGGAGAGACGGATGTCGTATGTTCCAAAATATCTCAATGTTTGAGCTGGTTTGAAGGTGTTTGGACACATGAAGGGTCAACATAGAAATGGGAAGGCCTGGAAAAAACCCTCAGAAAAAAATGAAAAAAACAAAAAAAACAGGTTTTTTGGGGGGAGGGGGCTCAATTGCGGTTGTATGTTGAGGACTGACCTACATTGGAATTCAACGTTATGCAACTACGAGCAGTAGACCAAAGCCAGACTAGAGTTTTGGCCTTTAAGAGGGCCAATTTCAATAGATTTAGAGAGAGTTTGGGAAGGATTCCATGGGTGAGAATCCTGAAGGGAAAAACAAGCCAAGAATAGAATAAAGAATGGAATGGAATGGAATGGAATGGAATGAAATAGAATGGAATAGAATGGAATAGAATAGAATAGAATAGAATAGAATAGAATAGAATAGAATAGAATAGAGGAAAATGTAGAAAGAGAAAAGAGAAGATAATATAGGAATGGAATGGAATAGAACATAGAATAGAATAGAATAGAATAGAATAGAATAGAATAGAATAGAATAGAATATAGAATAGAATAGAATAGAATAGAATAGAATAGAATAGAATAGAATAGAATAGAATAGAATAGAATAGAATAGAATAGAATAGAATAGAATAGAATAGAATAGAATAGAATAAGGAATGGAATGGAATGGAATGGAATAGAATACAATACAATAGAATATGGAATGGAATGGAATAGAATAGAATAGAATAGAATAGAATAGAATAGAATAGGGAATGGAATGGAATGGAATAGAATAGAATGTAGAAAGAGAAAAGAGAAGATAATATAGGAATGGAATGGAATAGAATATAGAATGGAATGGAATATAGAATAGAATAGAATAGAATAGAATAGAGGAAAATGTAAAAAGAGAAAAGAGAAGACAAGATAATATAGGAATGGAATGGAATAGAACATAGAATAGAATAGAATAGAATGTAGAAAGAGAAAAGAAAAGATAATATAGGAAAGGAATGGAATAGAATATAGAATAGAACAGAATAAGGAATGGAATGGAATGGAACAGGAGAATGGAATAGAATAGAATATAGGATAATATAGAAAGAGAAGAGAATTGAATATAGGAATGGAATGAATAGAATAGAAAGAATAGAATAGAATAATAGAGTTGGAAGGGACCTTGGTGATCTTCTAGTCTCCTGCCTAGGCATGAAACCCTACACCACTTCAGACAAATCGTTGTCCAATCTGTTCTTGAAAACCTCCAGTGATGGAGCCCCCACAACTTCTGGTGGCAAGTTGTTCCACTGATTCATTGTTCTCATTTTCAGGAAATTCCTCCTTAGTTCTAGGTTGCTTCTCTCCTTGTTTACTTTCCACCCATTGCTTCTTGTCCTGCCCTCCAGGGGCTTTGGAGAATAGCTGGACTCCCTCTTCTTTGGGGCAGCCCCTGAGACATCGGAACACTGCTATCACGTGTCCCCTGCTCCTTCTTTTCATTAGACTAAATAAAAGAAGTTTGGGCAACTTTGAAAAGTGAGATTATTAAAAGCCCAGGCCTGCACAATTTAGCTTTAAAACGTGGAAAGTGAAGGCAATGTTCACAGGATCCCCAGTGATTCTAGATCTACACCACGGCATTAGAAACTTAATCAGATTTAATCAGATGTTAAATGCCACTGCATTCCAAAGGGCTCCAGGCTAGGATTACCCTTAGAAGAGCCACAAACTTTAACAATACTTTAAAAAGATTAGACTGTATAGCGTGACTATCTTCTGAACAAACACGTCTAGGATTATTAGACTCGAAGCCGATTTAACTCTTGCTTAAATTAGCTGCACAGTGTTAGAATGGCTAGAATTCCCATTTGAAAATATGTTGATTTAGGGCCATTTATCAAAAGCTGTGGGGGAACCTAGATTTGATCCATCAAATATAGGCAGTCCTCGCCTTACAGCATTCATTTAGCGCCCGTTCAAAGTTACAACTGCAATGCCAGAAAGGTGACTCATGACCGTTTTTTCGGAGTTGTGACCACTGCAGCCATCCCCACGGTCACGTGATTTACATTTATGCTTGGCAACTGCTTCACATTTATGACGGTTACGTGATCCCCTCTTTTGCGACCTTCTGACAAGCCAAGTCCATGGGGAAGCCAGATTCACTTAACAACCAGGTTACTAACTTAGCAAATGCAGGGATTCCCTTAGCAACTGGTAGCAAGAAAAGTTGTAAAATGGGACAAAAACTCACCTAAGCAAATTGCTCACTTAGCAACGTCAATTTTGAGCCCAATTGTGGTTGTAAATGGAGGACTACTTGTAACCTTTTGAGGAAAACTCGGCTGAGAGAAACCGCAGCGTTAACAACTTGAGCCTCCTTTTGACTTGAATTCAAGCCAATATTTTAAGCTTTAAAAAAACGGCACTGTTTCCTCCTCATTTTATGGGGAGTCCTTGACTTAACCCTCCCATACAAGCACCTCTTACAATACTAGGTCAATGCCTGGAATCCTCTACCTGACTCTGTGGTTTCTTCCCCAAACCCCCAAAACTTTCACCTCAGACTGTCTACTGTTGACCTCACCCCTTTCCTAAGAGGCCTGTAGGGGGTGTGCATAAGCGCACCAATGTGCCTACCATACCTGTCCTATTGTTTCTTTTTACTTTTCTTATATGTACCCATTTCATGTCTTCATAACTATGTTTATACTTATACCGTCCCTGTCCTATTGTTTCTTTTATTTTTCTTATATGTACCCATTTCATGTCTTCATAACTATGTTTATACTTATACCGTCCCTGTCCTATTGTTTCTTTTATTTTTCTTATATGTACCCATTTCATGTATTCATAACTATGTTTATACTTATACCGTCCCTGTCCTATTGTTTCTTTTATTTTTCTTATATGTACCCATTTCATGTCTTCATAACTATGTTTTTTATTTATACCTGTTATCTTATAATCGCTTGACAAAATAAATAAGTAAACAAACAAACAACACAGTATCAATAGTAGAGACCGTCTAATGTCTAGGTTCTATCATATCACAAGACCTAAAATGGACACCCATCATCAAAACCATCATCAAAAAAGCCCAACAAAGAAGGTTCTTTCTGCGCCAACTCAGGAAGCTCAAATTGCCCAAAAGGAGCTGCTGATCCAGTTCTACAGAGGAATGATGGAGTCAGTCATCTGCACCTCTGTAAGGGGAGGGGGGGGGGAAAGGGGGGTTTTAGAGGTTTGGGGGGGGGGGGGGATTTGCAATCCCCCCCGGGGGGGGGCAAAACGGGGGGGGTTTTTTGCGGGCGGGGGGGGGTGTTTTGGTTTGTGGTGTGGGGGGGGGGTGGGGGGGGGGTTAATACTTCCTTGTTTTTTGGGGGGGGGGGGTGTTCGGCTTCATTTAGGGGGGGGGGGGGGGGGGGGGGGGGGGGGGGGGGGGGGGGGGGGGGGGGGGGGGGGGGGGGGGGGGGGGGGGGGGGGGGCGGGGGCCCCTTGTTTTTGGGGTTTGGTTTTGTTGTGGTGGGGGGGGGGGGGGGGGGGGGGGGGGGGGGGGGGGGGGGGGGGGGGGGGGGGGTGGTTGCTTCCTCCTTTTTTTTTTGTTTTTTGTTTTTGTCGGGGGGGGGGGTTGGTTTTTTTTTTGGTTTTGGGTTAGTTTTCTTTTTTTGGGGGGGGGGGGTTTGGGTATGGTATCTGGTTTGGTTCTGCAACCCAACAGGACAGACACAGACTTCAGAGGATAATTAGGACTGCAGAAAGAACAATTACTACCCACCTGCCTTCATTTGAGGACCTGTATATACTGCAGGAGTCACAAAGAGGGCTGTGAAAATATCTACAGACCCCTCACATCCCAGACCTAAACTGTTTCAACTTCTACCCTCAAAATGACGCTATAGAGCCCTGCACATCAGAACAACTGGACACAAGGGGAGTTTCCCCCCGAACGCCATCACTCTGATAAACAAATAATTCCCTCAACACTGTCCAAGTATTTACAAAGTCTGCACTACTATTACTATTAATCTTCTCATCTCTCCTTATCACCCATCCCCTCCCACTTGTGACTGTATGACTGTAACTTTGTCACTTGTATCCTTACGATTTATATTGACGGTTTCCTAGTATGATTTGATTGCTTATTGTACCCTGTGACTATTATTGTTGGACCTTATGATTCTTGACTCTTGATGAATGTATCTTTTCTTTTATGTACACTGAGAGCATTTGCACCAAGACAAATTCCTTGTGTGTCCAATCACACTTGGCCAATAAAGAATTCTCTATTCTATTCTATTCTATTCTATTCTATTCTATTCTATATTTCTATTCTACTCTACTCTACTCTACTCTACTCCATTCCATTCCATTCCATTCTATTCCATATTCTATTCCATCCCATCCTATATTCTATTCTATTCTATTCTATTCTATTCTATTCTATTCTATTCTATTCTATTCTATTCTATTCTATTCTATTCCATTCCATTCTATTCTTACAACCATTTATTTAGTGACCGTTCATGATTACAAAGGCACTGGAAAAAGTCACTTAGGGCTGTTTTTCACCTTACAACCGTTGTAGCATCCCCGTAGTCACATGGTCAAAATTTGGATGCTCATCAATTGACTCATATTTTTGACGGTTGCAGTGCCCCGGGTGTGTGTGAGACGTCATCATGTTTTGTGGCCTTCTGACAAGCAAAGGCAGTGGGGATGCCGATTTCAGAATCCGAATCGAGCTGGAAGGGGGACCTTGGAGGTCTTCTAGTCCAGCCCCCCCCCCCCAGTTCTCACTGTTAAGAAGTTTCTCCTTAATTCCAGGTTGCTGGAATTTCACCCTTAACAAGTGGGAAAACAGTCCTCAAGTCCCTTTTTTGGGAGTGCTATTGTAATGTTGAACGGGTCACTAAACGAACTGTTGTAAGTCGAGGACATCCCTTCTGATTTCCTCCCCCCTCTGGCCACTTGCCCGCCAGCAGATGCACTGCCTGAAGGTGAAGCGTGCCCGTGTTGCCAGTGAGAACGCTCCAAAACAATCAACAAGAGTTGGGAGGGACCTTGGAGGTCATCTAGTCCAACCCCCCCCAAGCAGGTTTTGCAATGGGGAAAGGGGCTTATTGCAAGAGGCCCATCCAAAGGGACAGGGCACCTAGCAAATCCCATCCTATATACGACGCGCCTTATTTCTCCCCGCAAAATAATTTCCTCCTAATTATGAATATTAAAGAGCCGCTTAGGGGAAAATTGGGGACTCCACGACTGCAGAGTATAAGCTCCCTAACGCCCCCTGGCGCCTGCGCAGTGCCGTCGCCGTATACTTTTTCCACACACCCGGGTATGCGCGCGCAGCAGAAAAGGCACCGCCTCCTTTCCCTTCCCGGCCCTTGCTAATCTTTCCCAACGGCGCCTGCGCGAGATTCTCGTTTCGGCGAGGTTAACTCCGGCCGTTTAAGGGGGAGGCTCTCTTCGCCGGAAGTGCGTGAGGCCACCCGACCGGAAGTGGTCCTGCGGAGGGAGAAAAGAGGAGCCTCGCCGAGCGGCCGTGGCAGGAAAGGAAAGGGAAAAGGACTGCGGTGAGTGAAGGGCCGGGAGAACAAGGGACGGCCTGTGCTTTTCATGCCGAGGGGAATGAGGGGACGAAAGAGACCGGTTCGCCTTTACCCCCGCCCCTCACACAGAGGGCGAAAGGTTGACGCATTCGCGGGGGAGGGGCTGGCGCAATCGAAGCCTCGCCCTTCGCGCGTCTTACGTCACAGCCCCCACCGGCCTGCGTGGCCACGCCCCGGGCAGGACCGCTGGGTGGTTGGGGAGGCGGCTCTGCGTGGCGGTGACGTCATTCCCCAGGAATTGCGCAATCGGCCGGTAGGATCGAGTGGGGGGTCTCCTGTCTCCCCTCCCCCATTATCAGGGGCGCCTGCTGTCATCTCAGATTGCTGGAGCCTGATAAGAAAGCGATGGGTGGAGCCTCTTTGGGGGGCGGGGCAAGGGGCGGGGATTTGGTATCCAGCCAAGACTTTATGCCCTGGAGATCTTTCCCCTCTGCCCACCTAGGGAGCCAACCACAGGTAGTCCTCGACTTACGACTTACAATTGAGCCCAGCATTTCCGTTGCTAAGCGAGACCCTTCCTTGCTGCAGGCCCATCTGTCAGGAATGGTGTAATGGTCTCCTGCTTGGGTGGTGGGTGGGGTGGGATTGGACTAGATGACCTACAAGTTCCCATCCAACTCTGTTAATTTGCAAAAGTAAAGTGTTAAGTGAAGAATTAAAAAAAATAAGGGGGAATCTTGAGTACTATGAAACGTGAAATAAATTCTATCAGTGGTTGCATAGAAGAAGGCAGGAATTCTGGGACATAAAAAAAAAGTTGAAATCCACGTCTTACACTTGTAAGACCCTTGGCTTATATCTTGCAAGTCTGGCTAGCCCAAGAGTCTTCCAATTTGGCAAGTGTAAGATTTGTGGACTTCAACTCCCAGAATTCCTGAGCTAACAAGACTGGAGGAGGAATTCTGGGAGTTGAAGTCCACAAGAAAGCTGTCAAGTTTGAAGCCCCCTGGGCTAGATATTTATATAATTTATGTCACCCATCTGTCTGTCTGTCTATCATCCAGCCAGCCATATACTCTCTGTCTATCTAGTTCTGGATCTAGATCTTTATATGATCTATATCATCCATCTCTATCTATCTATCCTATCAATCATCTATTTCTCCCTCTCCCTTCCTTTCCTCCAGCTAGCCGAAGGGTCTTCAAACTTGGCCACTTTAAGACTTGTGGACTTCAACTCCCAGAATTCCTGAGCTAACATGACTGGAGGAGGAATTCTGGGAGTTGAAGTCCACAAGTCTTAAAGCGGTCAAGTTTGAAGACCCCTGGACTAGATTCTTGCAAACGAGTGATCAACCCTCAAGAAATCTCATCTGACCCATTTGTAGAGCTGTTCTGGTTGCATTCGCTCTAGTTTGGATATCTCTTTCCCCAAGTAATGAGCAGTTTTAATGCTTAGGTAATTATCAGTTGTTCAAGGAAAGTCAGCAAATACCCTAGGAATTATTATTTTTCTCCTGTCAAATCCTGTTTTTTTTTTTTCCCTTAGTGGAAGAAAACCCAAACGATCTAGTTTCCCCACATTCGGCCTATATGGATTGATGCAGCCCCTCTCACCTAGGTCAGGGAGGGCCTGTAATAATGGCACTCTTAGTGAGCTTTCAACCTCTTTTGTGAAATGCCCAAAATGTCTACAGCGTGGGGTTGATGGAGGCTGCAACAAGGCCATTTTCATTCCTTCTGCTTTGGTTGCAAGGCCTGGAGACTTAAAACATAGGAATAATGGTTACAGGAATTGGATTTGGCCAGTCTAGAGAAAAGAAGGAGGGGGGGGGGGACACATGATAGCAGTATTCAAGTATTTGAGGGCGTGCCAGAAAGAGGAGGGGGTCAACTTATTTTCCAAAGCACCTGAAGGCAAGGCAAGAAACAATGAATGGAAACTAATCAAGGAGAGAAGCAACCTGGAATTAAGGAGAAATTTCTTGGCAGTTGGAACAATTAACCAGTGGAACAACTCAACCTCCAGACATTGTGGGCTTTTCCTCACTGGCGGTTTAAGAGGAGACTGGACAGCCACTTGTCTGGAATGGTATAGAATCTCCTGCTTGAGCAGGGGATGGACTAGAAGACCTCCAAGCTCCCTTCCAGCTCTATTCTGATTGAAACATTCCGCTGTTGGTTGAGCATTGCAGCTGCCCTAGATTAGTAACTTTTGAATGTTTAGTACCCCTTTTTTAAAAACTTCCATTGTTTCTCCTCCCTATTGTAGCCCCCCAATTCATGCTCTGTTTTTCAGAGGAGCGCTGCTATCCTTTTACTACTGGTTGTTCTCAGCACTAGGTGGCAGTAACGGATCGTAGTTTCCCTCCCTTTAATCCAAAGCGAGGGCACCCGCTGTGCGCCTTGCGCAGTCTCACGCATCTTTTTGCCCGTTTTGTGGCTTTTCTGTTTCTATTTGTTCTTTTTTTCCCCCTGCAAGGGATTGATTTCAGGGATTAGGAGCAGATGGAAAGGAGAAGGATGAAGGAGCCTCTATCCATTTTACACCATTTTACAGACCCCAGTGGCCTCGTTTCCTCCCTGAAGACTAAAAGCAAAATGTCCGCTCCAAAATCTTACCACCAGCTGTAAACAAGTCCTACCTTTATATTATGCATCGTTTGAATGTGTGGATGGGACATAGAATGAAAATGAAATGAAATGAAAGAATTAGAACTAAGGAGAACTTTCCTGACTGTCAGGACAATTAGTCAGTGGAAGGACCTGCCTCCAGAGGTTACAGTTGCTCTAACATTGGAGGTTTCTAAGAAGAGATTGGACAACCATTGGTCTGAAATAGTAGAAGGTCTCCTGCTTGAGCAGCGGGTTGGACTAGAAGACCTCTAAGTCCCCTTCCGCCTCTGTTATTTTGTTAAGACCCAGGCTTCCCTAAGATCTGATAGTACCTAATAATACTTAAAAGGCTGTACAGGAAAGAGAGGACAATTTATTCTCCATAACACCCAAAGGCAGGACAAAGAAGTAATGGATGAAAGACCTCCAAGGTCTCTCTCTCTCAGCTGTGTTCTTCTGAATGATACAACTCATATGCCTTTTGTAGACCAAAGGTTGGTTTTTCCCACTACAACAACCCTGTGAGGTGGGCTGTAGAGAGAGAGAGAATGGGACTAGCCCAAAGTCACCCAGCTGGCTTTCATGCCTAAGGCGGGACTAGAAGTCTCTGTCTCCCAGTGATTGGCCCAAAGTCACCCAAGCCACTTTCATGCCTAAGGTGGGACTAGAACTCCCTGACTCCTAGTGATTGGCCCAAAGTCAGCCAGGTGGTTATCATGCCTAAGACGGGACTAGAACTCCCCATCTTGTGGTGATTGGTCCAAAGTCACCCAAGCCACTTTCATCCCTAAGATGGGACTAGAACTCCCCATCTTCCGGTGATTGGCCCAAAGTCACCCAGCTGGCTTTCATGCCTACGGCGGGACTAGAACTCCCGTCTCCTGGTGATTGGCCCAAAGTCTCCCAGCTGGCTTTCATGCCTACGGCGGGACTAGAACTCCCCGTCTCCTGGTGATTGGCCCAAAGTCTCCCAGCTGGCTTTCATGCCTAAGGCGGGACTAGAACTCCCTGTCTCCTGGTGATTGGCCCAAAGTCACCCAGTTGCCTTTCATGCCTAAGGCGGGACTAGAACTCCCCGTCTCCTGGTGATTGGCCCAAAGTCTCCCAGCTGGCTTTCATGCCTAAGGCGGGACTAGAACTCCCTGTCTCCTGGTGATTGGCCCAAAGTCACCCAGTTGCCTTTCATGCCTAAGGCGGGACTAGAACTCCCCGTCTCCTGGTGATTGGCCCAAAGTCTCCCAGCTGGCTTTCATGCCTAAGGCGGGACTAGAACTCCCTGTCTCCTGGTGATTGGCTCAAAGTCACCCAGCTGGCTTTCATGTCTAAGGCGGGACTAGAACTCACCATCTCCTGGTGATTGGCCCAAAGTCACCCAGCCATCTTTCATGCCTAAGGCGGGACTAGAACTCCCTGTCTCCTGGTGATTGGCCCAAAGTCACCTAGCTGGCTTTTATGTCTAAAGTGGGACTAGAATTCACAATAAATAGTCTGATTTCTAGCCCAGCACTGTAGCCACTATTTTACTGTTCCACAAGCTCAGCAACTTTTTCAGTTGTGTGGACTTCGACCCTCAGGTCGGAGGCACCTGTGCTTCCTAACCTTTTAAGAGTGTAGAAAATGGAATGTTTCCCCTTTTAGTTGTACCGGCCAAGAAAGGGTTCTGCTTTATTCAGTATTCTTATTGTAGGGAGATAGACTCTTAGGTGTCATGCCATGCCTTAGCGTGAGAGCTTTGTTGCACCAAAATCATGATATCCGTCCAGCATATCTAGGAAAGGGCACAGAATTGATTGAAAGAGAAACCATGATGGGATAACACGAGAGGGAAGTTTTTGGCGAAGAGACTGAAAAGATGGGTGGGTGGATGGATGGATGGATGGATGGATGGGTGGGTGGATGGATGGGAAGGAAGGAAGGTGTGTTCAACGATTAATATCCATGTGTGTTCTTGCATACTTGTTTGAGGGAGGAAGATAGACTTATCAATGGATTGCATTCTTCTGTATTTTTATAAATAGAAAAATGGTATATGGGTCAGTAGTAAGAAACAAAGTTGAGGGTGGAAAATTTTCTAATCCTGAAATAATTGACTCCATTTCTAGGTTGGTTCATTCATTCATTCCTCACCTTTTCTTATTTTTACGAATACCTCAAGGCGGTGAATATATCCAACACCCCTTCCTCTTTTTCCCCCATAACAACTTGGAATAGCGTTATTGTCACTTTGAATCTACACTAATCGGCATATATTAAAATGAAATTTCGTGGCATACAGTTCTCAGAAGGGTCACCACCTCCAATATACAACCCTGTGAGGTAGGTTGGGCTGAGAGAGAGGGACTGAGCCAAAGTCACCTAGCTGGCTTTTCCTTCCTAAGGTGGGACTAGACGTCAAGGCTGGCCCAAATTCTATCTTAACAGAAGGGGAAGGGAAGGTGGAATTATTGGGAGTGTCGGGAGAGGCCAAGCCTGAGAAAGTTCCAGCACTTCAAGGTCATGTTATGGGAACTTTTCCAACGGCACAGACTGTCTCCCAAAACACAAAGAATGTGTTGGGATTTGTGGACAATGGACAGTGGGTGGCCTAAAGAGGGGATTTATTCATGCTGCTTTCTGTGGGAACCTTTAGAATTGGCTTTGCTTCTTCTGTGCCTATATCCATGATGGTGAACCTATGGCACACGTGCCTCAGAGCCATTTGTGTGGGCACGCGAGCCCCAGCCAAACTTACCTGCACTGTGCATGCGCGCCCCTCCCAGCTGATTTCCAGCCCGTTTAAGGCCATTTTTCCCTCCTGAGGCTTGAGGGAAGCCTCTGCAGCCTCAGGAGGCCAAAAAAACAGGTCTTCCAGAAAGACTGAAAGTGCCGAAACGGGCCCATTTTCAGCCTCCTGAGGCCTCCCTCGAGCCCCCGGGAGGGCGAAAACGGCCTCCCCCAGGCTCCAGAGGCCCTTCCGAGGCTGAAAACGGGCCCTTCCGGTATTTCCGGAAGGCCCATTTTTCGGCCTGCCGGGGCTGCAAAGGCTTCCCTCAAGCTTCCAGAAGGGCGAAAGCAGCCTCAAACGGGCCAAAAATCAGCTGGGAGGCAACATGCCCAGTGCACGTAAGGGGGCGGGGCGGGGGTGTGGCACAGGCATGCGTGGGGGGAGGGTGCATTGCATAGAATTGATGGATGCTAAAACTCACCGTTACCTGCTTTCTAGCCTGGTGACTTTTAACTACTCAACGTATGTAAAAGAAGAGCCCGGAGAATTGCTTAAGTAGAATTGTTTCTAGCTACTCTTGTTAGTTTTCTTTGGGCATAAGAGCGCGTTGGATTCTTTGAAGTTCTGTAGTCTTTCAGAATATCTCTTGATTAACGACAGAAGAAAGTGGAAGCCACTTATTCTTCATCTGCCCTTTTTTCAGTACCCGGCCCGGTAACTGTGACCATGTCTGCGAGGATAATATGCCGAAGATTTTCAGGGCGATCTTGTAAGGCGCCGGCATTTCTCGAGACGGAGACCGCGAAGAGCTTCCCCCACGAAGAAGAGAGCCAGAGGATCCAAAGAAGGGGCAGAGACCCTAAACTTGCCGTTGTGCTCAAGGCTTGGAAGCCACCAGGCTACCAATTACATCCTTATCCCTCCATTTTCTGGAAATCCAAGTCTCTCCTTCACAAGGATGCCCTCCAAGGTTTGGGAGAAGGAGCCCTTGAGTATGTTCGCTCCCGAACTAGCGTTAGATGCATCCAGAATGCACCCAGTGTTTTCTGTCGCCCAGGACTTTCGAGAACAAAGAGCATGTTTCCAGATTTGGATAACGGCTACGCTTTCTGCACTCAGGCATCCCCGAGGGACTCGTGGCTGCGGTCCTCCGTAAGGAATGACAAGGATGAGGCCCATTCCAGGCCTCAAGGCAGTAAGGAAGTGGCTAGACAATTCCAGAAGCAAAGGCCCGGGTACAAATCTCTGTGTTACAACCCCGATGAACGCCGTCAGCCCCTTTCAGCCGAGGAGTGTCATTTCATCCTCCAGAACGTTTCCGTGTTGAAAGAATACATGAAGCCCAAGGACATCGTGAAATCTTTCTCCCGGCTGAGCCATTTGCCCGCAGAAAAACACCGGGAGTTCAAATCCGGCTCCAGATTCGCGGTGCTGTGTCAGGGTGTCGCCAAGAATGCCCGCCTGTTTGGCAACGTGGAGCTAATCATGCTTTTGAAGGCCTTTGTTGCCTTGGGCATCCCGCCCGTCCATTATATGTTGAAGGTCCTAGAAGCCGAATTTGTCCGACGGGTGGAGGACCTGAGTTTGGATCAGCAACTGCTGGTAGCCGATCTCTGGCGTTGCCTGAATTGCAGGGTCCCCCAATATCTGGGTGCCATGTTGAACGATGTCAACGTGAATTGGAAGGATCTGTCTTTGACTCAGTTGGTCCAGCTGGCCTACATCATCGGCGAAGGCCGAACGGTCCCAGAAGAGTTAGCAAAGAAATTGGAGGCCTCGGCTTTGAAACATTTGCAGGCCCTCAATCTGGAGGAAGTTGGGATCATCTGCTTAGGCTTCTTCAAGTCCCAAAGCAATATGTCCGAACTCCTCTTGAGAAAAATCGGAGACAAAATTTGCGGCTCCTTGGGCGACATGAGCAGCTTTGCCATCGTGAATGTGCTCAAGATGTTCCGCGGGGTTCACCTGGACCACTTGGACTTCCTAAAGGAGCTGGGGCAGGTCATTCCTCCCAGAATTGCCACTCTCAGCATGCCAGGGGTCATGCACATCGCGTTCGCCTGCTCCTCGTTGCATTATTGCGACGAAGACATCCTGGACGCGATTGCGGCCACAGTCCCCTCCAAGGCAGCCGTGTGCCGTACCAAAGACATCGCGAAATTGCTGTGGTCCTTTGGAACCTTGAACTACCAGCCTCCCAACGGAGAAGAGTTTTACACCAGCTTGTTGGAACAGCTGGAATCGAGGCTGTTCGAATACAATAAATTCCCTGAGCATCTGATCACTTCCTTAATCGGGTTGGCCTTTGTGGAGCGTTTCCCCTACGATTTGCTGGACTACACTTTGAGTCCCGAGTTTATTGAGTTAAGCAGCAGCTGTAAACATGACCTCTGGAAAGATTTTTTCACCCTCGACGGCACGGTGGGAATCGAGTGTCCGGGCTACACCGGCAGCCGTCTGAGCAGCCAAAGCAAGCAAGAGATGGCGGGGAAAATGCAGAATTATTTCTTGAAGCAGGAATTTGATGCGGCTTGGTCCCTCCTGGAGAAGATGCTGGGCGGCCCTCAGTTTGTCAAGCTCCATGCCGTCTTGCCTCACGTCAGGTCTGTGGATTTAGAAATCCGTTTGGACGCCGACCGGAAGCCGTTGCCGTTTAATCCGGAAGGCGCAGCCGGAGGGCGCTTGGAACTGAAAAAAAACGGCACCCTCCTCACCGATAACATCATTCAGCGGCTTCTGAAAGGAAAATCACTCAGCCCGCCCGGCCAAAGCGAGAAAGATCAGTATGTTCAGGAAAGGGCAGAGTTGCGCGGACTGCCTGTTTGGAAAAAAATTGAATTTCCCGATGCCGAACCTGGTTTGGAGACTTCGACTGATGGGAAAGTGGAAGGACGACCGTCTCCGATAAACCAGGAGCAGCAGGAATGTGTGAAGTTAGCCCTTCAGGTCACCAATCGAAACCAATACCGGTATCACTCAAGAGAGCTGCTGGGACTGCACGCTATGAAAAGGAGACAGCTCCGCCGAATGGGATACATACCAGTAGAACTGCCTTTTTGGGAGTGGTTTCCGTTACTCAAATGTAACCGGGAGGAACAGCGGAAGTATTTGTACCAGAAAGTGTTTGAAAGGTAGCCAAAACATTCCGTTAGAACCAGGTTCAAAATCCTCGTGGCAATGGCTTGAGTTTTGAGCTTTTGAGGTGACGTAGGATGGAAGCCGCCCCTCTTGTGAACCACACTTGTATTTTCCAAGCTGCTTAATTTCTGATTCCCCTTTCCCTCTTGCAAGGGTTGTAGTTAATATTTGAAGAGGGGTAATGCTAGCTTTCGTCATGTGCCTCTTTTGAGGGCGAAAGGACTTCACTGTCATCCTTAAGAAAATAAAATGTAACTTCTAATGCAATTTGATTTCACTTATGCTTCATAACTTCGCCCCCAAAGGAGCAGCCATTATAACTTGGAAAAAAACTCAAGGAAAGCAAAACTTTGTGAATAATCATTTTATTTATTTACACACACACACACACACACACACACAGAGAGAGAGAGAGAGAGAGAGAGAGAGAGAGAGAGAGAGAGAGAGAGAATTGCCACATCTCACATTCAATTTCTCACATACTTGACAGTCTGAGAAATGGGAATTAAAAGTTGCCTGAATTGGGAGAGATGTGAGAAGAATTGTAAAATGCTTTGCGGGTGTATATATACGCATAAGTGAGAAAGAGAGTTGGATATGTGCATAGATGAATAGGAGTGGATGGCAGTGTCTGTCCCACGCTGATTGATCTTGGAAGCTAAGTAGGATTGTAATTATTTGAATGGGAGACCACTAAGAAGTCCTTGGAGTGTGGGTTAGACTGGGAAGACAGGAAATATCTCAGGAAGGCATTGGGAAATCACTTCTGTATTGCACACCAAATAAATAAATCTATCTAATCTAATCTGTCTATCTATTTTGGAGATGGCTAAGTGAGTTTTGCCCTGGTTTACGCCCCTTTCTTGCCACCATTGTTAAGTGAATCACTGCATTTATTAAGCTAGTAACCCGTTTGTTAAGCGAATCTGGCTTCCCCATTGACTTTGCTTGTCAGAAGGTTGCAAAAGGGGAATCACGTGACTCTCAGGAACACTGCAACTGTCATAAGTACATGCCAGTTGTCAAGCCTCTGAATTTTGATCATCTGACCACAATGATGCTGCAGTGGGTCGTAAGTGCGAAAAACGATCCTAAGTCACTTTTGTTCAGTGCCGTTGTCATTTTGAATGAAGCGTTGTAAGTCGAGGACTATATATATATGTGTGTGTATGTATATGTATGTATGTGTATATATATGTATGTATGTATGTATATGTTTTCTGAGGTTCTCGCGGGTATTTGTATGTGGATCTTTGGTTATTCGGGTTTTGTCCCATGTAAGATTGGAAGTATCTAGGCGACATTTCGATGAAGTCTCATTCATCATCTTCAGGCTTGTGTCTTCAGCTCTGTGCTTCTCAGAGTGATGTGAGCTTGCAGCTGCTTCTTCCTTTTAACTGCTAGCCCCAAATTTAAAACTGAAACGGCTGTGAAAGTCTGACTCACAGAGGAACCCAATACAGAAGCCTGATGATGGCAGATGAGATTCTGCCAAAACGTTGCTACAACTTTAAAAAGCAGTTTGGCTAATGCAAAAACAGTTGTGTGATATTGTCACATCCCACTTTTATTCTTGGCTAAAAACCACTGCCAATGCCAAAGGGAAAGCTGGATGCTCAAGTGAGGACAAAACACTGCAACCATTAAAATGTACTTTAATTGGCTTTTGTGTATTTTTATTTCTTCTGCATAGTGTTGCCTGGATGAAGCTCGTGGCAGTTTCTTCCTCAAAACGGTTAGAAACAGGAGAGGAAAACCAAATAGATTCAGTTGGAACAGTGTTTTTCAACCGTGGGATCTTGAAGATAGGTGGACTTCAACTCCCAGAATCCCCCAGCACAGATCCTGGGAGTTGAAGTCCACCTATCTTCAAGATCCCACGGTTGAAAAACACTGAGTTAGAAGGTAGATTGGAAATCCAGATAGTCCTTGACTTACGACAGTTCATTTAGTGACGGCGCTGGGAAAAATGACATACGGCCGTTTTTCAGAGCTACAACGTTTGCATCTTCCCCATGGTTGTGTGATCAAAATTCAGATCCTTAGCAACTGACTCATACTTACGACCGTGGCAGCGTCCCCTGAATCCCCTTTGGCGACCTCCCGACGAGCAAAGTCAACGGGTGAAGCCAGGTTTCACTTAACGACCAGGTTACTAACTGACCAAGTGTGGTGATTGGCTTAACGGTGGCAAGAAAGGTTGTACAATGGGGCAAAATTCGCGTGACAGAGGTCTCAGCACAAATTTGGGGTTCAATTGGGATCGTAACTTCAGGGCTATCTGTGGTTCATCGTATGATGGGATTATAGTTGTTGGTCTGAGATTCATATGCATTGTTTTAGGCAAAGGCCTTCAAACGTGGCAAATTTAAGCCTTGTGGACTTCAACTCCCAGAATTCCTGGAACTAACATGACTGGAGGAGGAATTCTGGGAGTTGAAATCCACAAGGCTTAAAGCTGTCAAGTTTGAAGGCCCCTGATCTACAGTATCTATCTTCATATCTCATATCTAGCCCTGTGTCTGTCTGTCTGCCTATATTCATCTATCTATATCTATATCTATCTATATCTATCTATCTATCTGGCATTCATCTAGTCTGTATCTATATCTACCTATCTACCTATCATCTATCATCTATCTATGCTAGTATTCAAGGCTTTAGCCTGCTCAACCCCAGAATTCCTGGATCTAACATGACTGGAGGAGGAATTCTGGGAGGTTGACAGTCCACAAGGCTTAGAAGCTGCCAAGTAATGATGAGCCTGGTTTAGGTAGTCGTTTAGCTCTTCTACAGGGTTGCTAATTTTCACCCCCTGCTAACTATAATATTCATTACAATTATTTTATAACCACCCTATGCCATCCATTCACCACTTTCACAGTCTGTAGACTAATCCTGTCCTTTTGGGGTTGTTGCAAATCATTGCTTCGAATGATGGTGAATAATTGAAGAAGAAAGTTAACAGAATAACCGAGTTGGAAGGGACCCTGGAGGTCTTCTAGTCCAACCCCCTGCCCAGGCAGGAAACCTTACACACCACTTCAGACAAAGGGTTATCCTAGCTGGCTGGGGAATTGTGAGAGATGAAGTCCACATCTTTTAAAAAACTTCAGTGTTGAAGCATTCACAGCTTCTGGTGGCAAGTTGTTCCACTGATTAATTGTTCTGACTGTCAGGAAATTCCTCCTTAGTTCTAAGTTGCTTCTCTCCTTGATGAGTTTCCACCCGTTGCTTCTTGTCCTGCCTTTTGGTGTTTTGGAGAATAGCTGGACTCCCTCTTCTTTTGGGGCAGCCCCTCAAAATATTTGAACCCTGATCTCCTGTCTCCCCTGGTCCTTCTCTTCCCTAGACTAGCCAGGCCCAGTTCCTGCAACCGTTCTTTATGTGTTTTAACCTCCGTTCATCTTTGTTGATTAATCTTTGCATATCTTAAATTGATTGTTTATTTCTCTCCCACATTTATGGGTGGAATCAGTGGTGGGATTCAAATAATTTAACAACCGGTTCTTTGCCCTAATGATTTCTTCCAACAACCAGTTCACCAAACTGCTCAGGAAGTTAACAACCAGTTCTCCCAAACTGGTGCGAACTGGCTGAATCCCATCGCTGGGTAGAATCCAAATTAGCTTTGTTAGACTGAAGGCAATTGCACTTAGATTTGTATACCACTTCATAGTGCTTTACAGACCACGCTCTAAGTGGTTTACAGAGTCAGCATCTTGCGTCCAACAATCTGGGTCCTCATTTTATCTACCTCGGAAGGACGAGTCAACCTTGAGCCGGTCAGGAAGGAGAATGAGAAAGAGAAATAAGAGAGGGAGGGAAGGAGGGAGGAAGGGGAAGGGAGGGAGGGAGGGAAGGAAGGAAGGAAGGAAAGGATGGAAGGAAGGAAGGAAGGAAGGAAGGAAGGAAGGAAGGAAGGAAGGAAGGAAAGGGAAGGAGAGATGGGGAAGGAAGGAGGGAAGGGAGGGAGGGAGGAAGGAAGGAAGGAATAGCAATAGCATTGACATGCCACTTCACAGTGCTTCCCATCCCTCTCTAAGCGGTTTACAGAGTCAGCCTCTTGCCCTTAACAATCTGGGTCCTCGTTTGACCCACCTCGGAAGGCTGAGTCAACCGTGAGCCAGTCAGGAAGGAGAATGAGAAAGAGAAGTAAGAGGGAGGGAGGGAAGGAAGGAAGGAAGGAAGGAAGGAAGGAAGGAAGGAAGGAGGAAGGAAGGAAGGAAGGAAGGAAAAGGAAGGGGAGGAAGGAAGGAAGGAAGGAAGGAAGGAAAGGAGAGATGGGGAAGGAAGGAGGGAGGGAATAGAAGGAAGGCAATAGCAATAGCAATAGCATTGACATGCCCCTTCCCAGGGCTTCCCATCCCTCTCTAAGTGGTTTACACAGTCAGCCTCTGGCCCCCCCAATCTGGGTCCTCATTTTGCCCACCTCGGAAGGATGGATGGCTGAGTCAACCGTGAGCCAGTCAGGAAGGAGAATGAGAAAGAGAAATAAGAGGGAGGGAGGGAGGAGGGAAGGGAAGGGAAGGGAAGGGAAGGAAGGAATAGCAATAGCATTTACATGCCACTTCACAGTGCTTCCCATCCCTCTCTGAGCGGTTTACAGAGTCATCCTCTTGCCCTCAACAATCTGGGTCCTCGTTTTACCCACCTCGGAAGGATGGAAGGCTGAGTCAACCGTGAGCCAGTCAGGATCGAACTGCTGGCAATGGGCAGACGTAGCTTGCAATACTGCAGTCTAACCCCTGCGCCACTACAGCTCCACATAATCCTATTGTATTTTGAGAATGATGTCAACAGATACCTGTATTCTGTAAATTGTAACACAGGTACTCCTCCACTTACAACAGTTCATTTTGTGACTCTTCAAAGTTATGACGGCACTAAAAAAAATGACTTATGAATGTTTTTCCACACTTACAACCATTGCAATATCCCCATAATCGTGATGATTGTGATCAGAATTCAGACCCTTGGCCACTGACTCATATTTATGACGGTGGCAGTGTCCCGGGTCTTGCGATCCCCTTTTGCGACCTTGTGACCGGCAAAGTCAACCGGGAAGCCAGATTTACTTAACGACCGTGTTCCTCACTTAACAACTGCAGGGATTCGCTTAACAGTAGGAAGAAAGTAAAATGGGGCAAAATTCAACAACCGTCTCGCTTAGCAACATGTCGGGCTCGACTGTTGTAAGTTGAGGACTACCAGTACCGGGCTACAAATTGACGGCAAATTACAACTTTTTTCCAGTTAAACCAGAATATAAACCATATTTCTGGGCCACTTCAGCAAGCTTCTGTCACGACAATGCAGGTTTCTTTTCCAGATTAGCCAGGATGGATCTCAAAACAATTTGTATTCGTTGCCAGGTGCCACCAGAACTTTAATATCGTCGATTGTCCTAGCAGAAGAATGCAATGAATTGAAGATCAAATTGAAGATTGAAAGGAACCAGGTACCTTTGACACACACACACACACACCCATTATAACTTTTAAGTTGTGAAACTCATTTCGTTTGTGAAATCTCGAAGCACCAGGAAAGGGACACAAGCGAACCTCATGAACAAAAGTTGATCGAAACCTACCGTATATACTCGAGTATAAGTCGACCCGAATATAAGCCGAGGCACCTAATTTTACACAAAAAAACCTGGGAAAACTTATTGACTCGAGTATAAGCCGAGGGTGGGAAATGCAGCAGCTACTGGTAAATTTCAAAAATAAAAATAATTAATTTGGGAAACGATCTCACTATCATGAAAGGTTTAATTGATTCACTAACCCAAAAGAAGAAGATGATGATGACAGCGGGAGGCAGGAGTCACTCTCTTCCCCTCCCTCGGAGGCCCCCTGAGTCAGGAGTCACTACCGCCGGCGCGGCCCCAGTCCCGCGTCGCCTCGGGAAGGGAAAGGCAAAAAGGAAGAGCCGCGGCAGCGCTTGCAACAGCAGCAGCGGCACCGGAGGCTCAGGCTCAGCGGCTCCTGGTTTTGCCCCACCCTTCCCAAGGCAACATGGGACTGGAGCCGGGAGCCGCACTGGCGGCAGCAACTCCCGACAGCCCCAGCCGGACACCTGAGCGGAGATGTAGGGAGAAGGCAAAAGCGACGGAAGATCCTTCAGGGGAAACTGAGGGGGAGACTCACCCTTGGTCCAGATGAGCCCCCTTCCCCGCCCCTAAGGAAGCAGAGGCAGCCAGCAAGGGCAGGCAAGCCCCGCTTCACAGACTCCATCCGTCCTCACTCCCACCCACCCACCCACCCACCCACCCAAAGCCACGAAGTCCCCCAATCGCGCAGCCCAGAATTGCCCTCCCCTCAGGGGCAGCAACGACGCCCGGTTTTTCCCGAGACAAGAAGCTCCGCCGTGCAATGAAAGCACCCTGGCTCTAGGCTCGCGGGCTCAGAAAACAACGCGAGCCGAGGTGGCTTCGGCTCCGCTCGGCTTCTCCAACATCCGGCACCGCCCAGCCAGCGCGTGAACAGACGCCGGAGAGTGTTCTATGTGCCGGGCCCGGCAAGTCTATGAGTCAGCAGCAGCGTGTGGAACAGGGCGGCGCCGGAGATCATTGGCTGCCTCTTTCGCAGCACGGAGGCCTCCCGGCTGGCCAGCTGCTCTCCTCCTTCTCTGCCTGTTTGTTCTGTGTGACCGAGGAGGAGGAGACCGGCCGGCTGGTTGGGGAGGCTTTCTGCGCCGAGGAGGCGGCTGCTGGTGTCCGGCTTTGCTCCGCTTCTCCGATGGTCTGGCGTGGCCCTGTTCTTTACTTGGGCAGCCGGGCGCCCACAACGGCGCCCACGGCGGCAACAGGCTCCGCTCAGGTGTCCAGCTGGGGCTGTCGGGAGTTGCTGCCGCCGGTGCGGCCCCAGTCCCGCGTCGCCTCGGGAAGGGAAAGGTACATAGAACAGGGCGGTGCCGGATGTTGGAGAAGCCGAGCGGAGCCGAAGCCACCTCGGCTTGCGTTGTTTTCTGAGCCCGCGAGCCTAGAGCCAGGGCGCTTTCATTGCACGGCGGAGCTTCTTGTCTCGGGAAAAACCGGGTGTCGTTGCTGCCCCTGAGGGGAGGGCGATTCTGGGCTGCGCGATTGGGGACTTCATGGCTTTGGGTGGGAGCGAGGACGGACAGAGTCTGTGAAGTGGGGCTTGCCTGCCCTTGCTGGCTGCCTCTGCTTCCTTAGGGGCGGGGAAGGGGCCTCATCTGGACCAAGGGTGAGTCTCCCCCTCAGTTTCCCCTGAAGGATCTTCCGTCGCTTTTGCCTTCTCCCTACATCTTCCCTCTGTTAAAATTCCCCACACACACACACACACACTTATTTTCGGGAGGATAGATTTCGTGTCTGAGCATTCTCACATGACGGTGGGTCTTTTCCCCCCTAAAAACAGTTAAAAAAAGAAAAAATATATCCTCATGCAAGAACTTTTCTGCTTCCGATTACCCCCATGCTTAAAAGTTGCAAAGGAAACACGGAAGCAGGGAAGCGCCTGCCCAGCTCCGGAGCTCCACACCATTTTTTTTTTCAGAGGGGAATCTGACTCGAGTATAAGCCGAGGGGGGTTTTTTCAACACAAAAAATGGGCTGAAAAACTCGGCTTATACTCGAGTATATACGGTATCTTTCCTAGATCTTCAGTGTGAATCGTTTTAAAGGCTTTCTCAGCATTTCTCCTTCGGTGTTACAGCCTTGGCCAGGTTGAAGATGTGTGGACTTCAACTCCCAGAATTCCCCAGCCAGAATAGCTATTCTGCTAGGCTGGCTGGGGAATTGTGGGAGTTATAGTCCACAAGTCTTAAAGTTGGCACTTTGGAGACTTCTGCTAGGCTGGCTGGGGAATTCTGGGAGTTGAAGTCCACATGTCTTCAAACTGCCAAGGTTGAGAAACATCGTTCTACTGTCTACTACCATATCCAAAACATCATTTGACAGATGTTGTCAGAGGGATTTATTAATCTACACCAGGGTGTCAAACACAAGGCCCGCGGGCAACCGCCCGCCAGACCTCGCCTGATGGCCCGCAGGTGCCGCCGCCAGCCTTGCAGCCTCCCTTTTTTTTCAATGAATTTACTCCGTGCCTGCACGGAGTAAATTCATTTTAAAAATGGCTCAAGTTAAAAAAAAAAAATTACTTACCTTCCGGGACCTGGCCCGACTTCTTCCTGCCCCGCACTGCTCCCTGGGTGTCGGACGTGACGTTATCACGTGACGTCCGCCCGACATCTCCAGGGATCAGAGGAGCGCACGGACGCCATGGAGAGGAGCAAGAAGAAAGAAGTAAAAGAAAGAAAGAAGTAAAAGGTAAGTAAAGTAAATGGAGGGGCAGATGGCTGGGCACTATAAAAGGGGCAGATGGCTGGGCACTATAAAAGGGGCAGATGGCTGGGCACTTTAAAAGGGGGCACAACATAGACCTACAGATACAACCGGCCCTTTGATGGGGACCAAACTGCTGATGCGGCCCCCGATGAATTTGAGTTTGACACCCCTGATCTACACTAAAGTGAATGGATTATACATGATGCAATATATAGAAGTGGCCTCGTAGTTTTCCAACTTTTAGGCCAGGGATGCCCAGCTTTGGTCACTTTTAAGACCTGTGGACTCACAATTCCCACAATTCCCCAGCCGGCTAGGATCCCCTGAGAAAAGCAACATTTCCCACACAACATCCAGTTAAACCAAAGGTGGGGAACTATGGCCCTTTTATGATTTCTGGACTTCAACTCCCAGAATCCCTGAGGCAGCATGAGGGAACGATGGGCCTTTTATGACCTGTGGACTTCAACTCCCAGAATCCTCAGCCAGCATGGGGAACGATGGGCCTTTTATGATTTCTGGACTTCAACTCCCAGAATCCCTGAGGCAGCATGTGGGAACGATGGGCCTTTATGACCTATGGACTTCAACTCCCAGAATCCCTGAGGCAGCATGAGGGAACGATGGGCCTTTTATGACCTGTGGACTTCAACTCCCAGAATCCCTGAGGCAGCATGAGGGAACGATGGGCCTTTTATGACCTGTGGACTTCAACTCCCAGAATCCTGAGGCAGCATGAGGGAACGATGGGCCTTATGACCTGTGGACTCAACCCCAGAATCCCTGAGGCAGGGGACATGGGCCTTTATGACTGGACAACTCCCAGAATCCTGAGGCAGAGAGGGCATGGGCCTTAGACATCCAACTCAGCCAGCATGGGAGAATTCTGGAAGGATTCAGAATTCTGGGAGTTGAAGTTCACAAGTCATAAAGGAGCCATCTTGAATTGAAACCCTAGAATTTGTTGCTGCAAGGACCGATGAGCAGAAGAATTCATGTCGACAACTCATTGTGATTGTGTAGAAAGGGGGCAGGTCTCTTAGCAGCAGGAAAAGGGAAAGGAAGAACTGGTGCCCCCAGCCTCCTTTTGGGACACCCCCCACAATTGGGCACCTGGTGGTTACGCAAACAGTCCTGGCCTAGCCAGGCCTTCTGTGTGACCCATCGCAAGTCTCATATATATATATATATTTTAAATCATCCGCCATTTGCCAGCCTGCTGGGATTTAAAAAAAACACGTGTTTTTTTAATCGTAGAGCCAGATTAAAATTCAGGAAGCCGATTTCCGTCCACATCCCTAAATATGGTGATCAACCTCTGCCTTCCACAGTTCAAGCCAAGAATTCACTGCAACAAGGTATTTGAATGATGATGATGATGATAATGATAATAATAATAATAATAATAATATGTCCTCCGACGCTACCTGAACAGTTCCTAGGTCCTTGGTTAGGACTTGAGCTTTTGAGCTACCAACCAGCCCCAAAGGCTATGAATCTCATTAATGTTGTTGTTGTTGTTGTTGTTGTTGTTGTTGTTGTTGTTGTTGTTGTTGTTGTTGTTGTTGTTGTTGTTGTTGTTATTATTGTTGTTGTTGTTATTATTGTTATTATTGTTATTATTGTTATTATTGTTATTATAATTATTTATTATTATTATTATTATTATTGTTATTATTATTATTATTATTATTATTATTATTATTATTATTATTATTATTATTATTATTATTTATTCGTTTGTGAAATCTCGAAGCACCAGGAAAGGGACACAAGCGAACCTCATGAACAAAATTTGATCAAAACCTATATTATTATTATTATTATTATTATTATTATTATTATTATTATTATTATTATTATTATTATTATTTCTACATCCTTTTTGGGTAGCCTCATTTTTCTGGTTCCGCTTTGTAGTAGCATTTCATTACAGTGCGGTTCCCTGACACTGTGTATTTCTGCCGCTTCTGAGGTGGTTCAGCTTCCAGTAGTCCTGCAGGCCTATGTCCCAGTTGCTCAGCTATGGGACCCGTGGCCCGTAGCCCACTTGTCGACGGATGCCCAGGTTCCCTAACACCCGATGTGACCCTTGTTAACCCCGGGCGACAACCGAGCTGGTGTAGGCTTCGTTCGGTTGTGTTTCACCAAGATTCATTGCTCCTCAGCTGAGACCTTTCTGGCATGGTTGGACTTGCTGGTAGTTTGCACTACCGCCAGCACGGCTTCTCGGCTTCATTGGAGCAGTGAAGCCCCCCTGCCACGTCAAGGTGGCACCTCATGGGGGGGTGGGAAACATCTCAAACGTAAAGACAAATAACATGTCCTTTGTAGGTTTTATGGTTCTGGAGATTTTGTGATGATGCGTGAGGGCTATTTTGCTTTTATAGAGAGAGATTCATATCAGTACACGAACAGCGTGGCCTCTGGGTATAATTCATTTTGATGCAAACATCAATAACGATAATCATAATAGTTCTATTAATTAATCAAACTTATATAATCCTAATATGAATCAACGTGCTTTTTTTAAGAGTAGTTATTGGATATTTCAAATGTTCCATTTTAATGCCAATGATATTATAAGCCAGTGATGAGAAACCTGTTTGTTGTGGTGGTGCGAAAGCACGCGCTTTGCGCCCCGCTCCCCTGTGTATGCGTGTGCAACACCCCCGCCCCGCCGCCTTACCTGCACTGGGCATGCGTGCACCTCCCAGCTGATTTTTGGCCCGCATGAGACCATTTTCACCCTCCCGGAGTCTCAAGGGAAGCCTCTGGAGCGACTGGAGGCTGAAAACGGGCCTGTTTCGGCACTTCCGGTACTTCCGGAAGGCCCAATTTTCAGCCTCCAGAGGCTTCCCTCGAGCCTCCGGGAGGACAAAACGCCTCAAACGGGCCGAAAATCAGCTGGGAGGCGCACGCATGCGCGGTGCAGGTAACTTTGGCTGTAGCTCGTGTGCCCCTACAAATGGTTCTGCATGTCACCTATGACAAGTGTGCCACAGGTTCGCCATCACGGTTATAAACATACCTGGCAATGCCCTCTTCCACTTTCAGCTGTAATTCAAGGACCGCCTGGGTTCCCCCGTCCCTGACTTTTATCCCGCATTGTAGATTTCCGCCGACGGCTATGAAGTAGAAAACCTCATCTCCGAAGACCCCGTCAAGCGACACCGTGGCTTCCGCTGCGAATACTTCATCAAGCCGCCGGTGCAGGTGACGATTTCTTTCCCCTTCAATGTGGAAATCTGCCGGATTAACATCGATACTTCGTCCGGCTCGTGCCACAACATCACCGGCTTGGATATTTATACTGCTACCTCCTCCAACAAGGCCTGTTGGAATAGCCCGGAGCCCCTTTTCTCTGCTCCGTCCGGCCAGCCTCCGGCGTCGGACAAAGAGACCTTCACCCTGGTGGGCAAAGCCGTCTTAAAGAATCAAAGCAAAGTGACCTTCGGCCATCGTGGCTTCCGGCCCAGGCCTCCTTTCCATCACCAAGCCGACCCTCTCCTCTCCTTTCCCGGCTCCGCCTCTTTGGACTTATGGAATAAAGGCCCGGCTTCCTTAAGCAGTGTCACCTGGCTGAAAATCTGCATTGCTTACGTGGCGGGTAGCGGGCTGCCTTCCATCAAGAGAGTCGAGGTCTGGGGCCAACCGTCCAAGTCGTGCTCTCACGACGTGGTGGACGATGTCCTCCGGGTCGCCACCAAGTCCTCGTTGGATGCCTCGGACAGTCAACTCCCCGCCCTTCCTCTGCCAATGGAGAGTGACACGGGGCCCGACTCCCGGGAACAGAAGCTGGTGGAGGTTCTCCAGGACATCCCGGAAGAGTTCCTGGACCCCATCACGCTGGAGATCATGACCCTGCCCATGCTGCTGCCCTCCGGGAAAGTGATCGACCGAGGAACTCTGGAGAAGTGCAACCGGAGCGAGGCGACTTGGGGGCGTGTGCCCAGCGATCCTTTCACAGGGGTGGCATTCGGCCCGCACACGCAGCCCCTTCCCCACCCGTCGCTCAAGGCGAGGATCGACCACTTCCTCCTCCAGCATGACATCCCCGGCGTCAACCTGCTGGGCCGGAGCCGGGCCTCAGGGACGGTGGTGGCGTCGTCCCTCGCCATGTCATCGCTCAAACGGAAAATCGATCTGGTGGACCAGAACCAGGAGGGAGTCCCGGAGGGCAGCCACTGTGCAGCGGTGGACTTCGCCGTGGCGTCCAGTTTGGGGTTCCACGCAAAGAGGGTGAAAATGGAATGGGATTTGAACTCGTCCCAGATGGATTGCTCCACAGGTATCCTGAGCCTTCCGGTTTGTAAACTTGCAGGGGGTGGTGCTGGTGGAAACCATCCTGTGGGGGAGAAATGTTTATCTGAGTATTGGTTTAATATTCTGAAATCGCTTCAGCTGTTGGTTTCAGAAGCTTGTGAGTCTTTTGTAAGTCTAGTCCCTAAGGTGGGACTAGAACTCACCGTCTCCTGGTGATTGGCCCAAAGTCACCCAGCCAGCTTTCATGGCTAAGGTGGGACTAGAACTCACCGTCTCCTGGTGATTGGCCCAAAGTCACCCAGCCAGCTTTCATGACTAAGGCGGGACTAGAACTCACCGTCTCCTGGTGATTGGCCCAAAGTCACCCAGCCGGTTTTCATGCCTAAGGCAGGACTAGAACTCGCTGTCACCTGGTGATTGGCCCAAAGTCACCCAGCTGGCTTTCATGCCTAGGGTGGGACTAGAACTCACTGTCTCCTGGTGACCCAGCTGACTTTCATGTCTAAGGCGGGACTAGAACTCAACATCTCCTGGTGATTGGCCCCAAGTCACCCAGCTGACTTTCATGTCTAAGGCGGGACTAGAACTCACCATCTCTTGGTGATTGGCCCAAAGTGACCCAGTTGGTTTTCATGCTTAAGGCGGGACTAGAACTCACCATCTCTTGGTGATTGGCCCAAAGTGACCCAGCTGACTTTCATGTCAAAGGCGGGACTAGAACTCACCATCTCTTGGTGATTGGCCCAAAGTCACCCAGCTGACTTTTGTGCCTAAGGTGGGACTAGAACTCACCGTCTCCTGGTGATTGGCCCAGAGTCCATTTTGTTTATTTGCTATTTCCCACCTGATTGTTGTGTGCCACTAGGCATCTCTCTCTATATTGGATAGACAAATAAACACATATCTGTAGCTTGATTCGCCAGGGAGGATGCTCTCTTCGACTCTTCCATGATGCCTCTCTCTAGATCTTTTTTCCCTCTCTTCACAGAAGCGGTGACGCATGAACAGAGGCTGTCCGAAAGTTTGGACAGCGCCTTGAACTCCGCACTTAGCACGATGCCGTTCACCGCGAGTTTGGCTAAAGGCGGGCAACACGGGCACAGCAGCAGCAGCAGCAGCAGCAGCTCCAGCGATGTCTGTGGGGCTGGCGGGGCTTACGGTAAAGCCAGGAAAAAGTTGGCCAACTCATCCTCTTTGCCCTTCTTTGCGGGGACCGATTTGCTGCCTGTCGGACTCCTTGGGAATTTGAGTCTCTCGCCCACGAGAAAGAAAGGGCAAACGGAATAGCTAGCTTCTCTATACTTGGTTGAATTTTTATTTATGTATTTTATCACATTTGGAGACCGCCCCTCTGTCTCTCACAAAGAGAGACTCGGGATAGTGTCCAAATAAAATACGAAAACTTGAAAATGGCCTATAAAAGGAGACTGTGAGTTCTAGTCCCACTTTAGGCATCAAAGCCAGGGGGGGTGCCTTTGGGCCAGTCAACCAGAACACTGTGAGTTCTAGTCCTGCCTTAGGCATGAAAGGGTCCAGTGGCCTCCCCCAGGACATCTGTGAGGGTGAAAACAGCCTCCCCCCCCCCGGGCTCTGGAGGTCCACAAGAAGCCGGAAACAGGCCTTTTTCCCCCCCCTCCCAGAACCTCTGCACGAACCTTGCACTTACCTGCATGGAAAATGGGCTATGTGGAGACTGCTGGGAGGGGGAGGGGCGAGGTGGGCGGGGCCAGCCGGTCAGTTGAAATAGAACCAGCTGTATCTTTAACATCTGGTTCGTCCGAACTGGAAGAATCCCACCCCTGGGGCAATACAAATAAAATAAACAGGGATCTGATTAGACACATTGACCTATTGCCTAGTTGAGCATAGCTGTCTCCACTCCAGCCCACACCCCCACACCCAAAAGACGACCCTCGCGTCAATTGTGGTCGTGCCTCCACAGTCCCCCTTTTCACTTTTTGCATGTCGTTCTGTCACGCCTCTGTTGGAATCTGATTCCGAGGGAGAGGTGGAACAGATGACAGGGAATGGGAGTGGGGCTCCGGTGGTTGTGGAGGAAACTGGGGAAGGGCGCAGGCCAGCTGGGCATTCAGAGGAAGACCCAGGCCCATCCCCTCTTCATCCTAGGGCACGCAAGGAGGAGCGGATCAGGGAGAAACGTGAGTGGCATGGTCTACAGGGGAGGAAAGGGCCCTGATCCCCTTCACGGGCTGCAGCTGTGAGGACTGTTTATAAGGACAAACTGCGCATGGCAAAGTTGCTGGAAGCAAAGTGTGCATTATCTTGGTCGAGGCTTATCTGGGTTATGGCTTCCTCCCAACTGTGGTTGCTCCGTTATCTGGTGGAAGTCTGCAATTTATCATCCTGGCCTGCCGTATGAATTCCTTCAGTGTGGTTTGTGTTGGGTTTTTTTTATATTTCTAATTAACTTTACTTTAGGTTCGGACGGCATTTACTCTCTCTGTAAACTGTTTTCTTTAAGAGTTTGATCTCCAGCCGAGGATAATTGGACATTGGGGGCCAAGTTGGAGGCATTAAAGGGAATTTATTCTATTTTTGTGACTTGGTTCTTTTTGTGTCACGCCCTGGGTCAACACATGTTCTTTTCTTTTCCCTCAGAGCACGACGGGAACCCTGGCCCTCAGGGATGCTCTTCCTGTTCCCGCGCCTTTTCTCCCTACTTCAAGACCGAGGCCGTCTACCAGCTCCCGTGCCGGCATCTGGTGTGTCGCGCTTGTTTGGCTGACCAACCCAAATCTCCCTCTGTCCTGTGCATGAATTGCAAGAGGCTGTTTGCCACCCACGACGTTTCGAGGGTCCACTTTTGAGAGGGAGAATGGGGGGGGGACAGGGGAGGACAACGCGCTCTTCGGAGGGGGAGAGGTGGCCCTGTGGCAGGCCTCATAGTGGTAGCCAAGAGGCAGGACTGTTCCCACTACCCAACCCCCCTTCCCTTCCGCCACGGCCACCACCGAGTCGCACAATGACAACAATCCTACACGTGCTGAACTAAAAGACAAAGGAACTGGGGAGGTTGTGTACAGACAGTATAGAAGGACAGTAGCATTTTAAAGCTGGAGGAATCAAAAGGATAATAAAGCCATATGCTTATCTAATTTTCTTTTTCTTTCTCTCTCTCTCTCTCTCCGAAAACAGTTCATTTCTACATAAAGCGTGTGTAACTTAAGTTCTGGTCTTTGGCTGTGATGACCCAAAGGGGTGTGGCACAAAGGCAACACAGTCAGATAACCAGTAGGAGTCCCTTTATTAGATCTACCTTTGCCCCCGGTGTCCTGGTTACCTTCTGGGCTGGAGAAAAACCCTCCCAGGAACAGCCTTTGGATGCAGTGAATCAAGTCCAAAACATGGTCAACAAAAACTGTAACTATAAGTCCAATCAAGGCAAAATGAGGTAATTAGTCCGGCAGGGCAGGAGAAGGAATTCCAGACGTGAAGGAACGGCAGTAATTCAACCCGGTTGGGAAGACGCCAAGAACGCAGATAACCAAAGTCAACACAAGATAAACTCACGTTTGTTCCCAGCAGCTGCCGCTCTCAGCATGTATCTCTTTTAAACTCTCTTCCCAGCTGTGGCTAATGAAGGGAATCAGGGCCCTTTCCTCCCCCGTAAGCCATGCAACCCACGTTGCTCCCTTCTCTGTTCCTCCCTGCGTGCCCTAGGATGAAGAGGGGGTGGGCCTGGGTCTTCCTCTGAACTCCCTCTCCCCTTGTTCTACCTCTCCCCTGCTCTGCCCAGCTGGACTTTGCCCTTCCTGTTTCCTCCACAGCCAACGGAGCCACACTCCCGCTCCCTGTTAGCTGTTCGGATTCAGACTCTGTTGGGCATGACATTGGCCATGTTTCAAACTGCCTGTGTTAGGTGGCTTCCTGTTCACAAAAGGGAGGAATTGGCAGTACACTTTTCACTTTTCAATTCAGAATAGAGCTGGGAGGGACCTTGGAGGTCTTCTAGTCCAACCCCTTGCTCAAGCAGGAGACCTTATAGCATTTGAGACAAATGGTTGTCCAGTCTCTTCTTGAAAACCTCCAGTAATGAAGCACCCACAACTTCTAAAGACAAATTGTTCTACTGCTTGACTATCCTCACTGTTAGGAAATGCCTCCTTAATTCCAGGTTGCTTCTCTCCTTGGTTAGTTTCCATCCATTGATTCTCGTCCTGCCTTCAGGGGCTTTGGAGAAAAAGTTGACCCCCTCCTCTTCTCTGTGGCAGCCCCTCAAATATCGAAGACTGCTATCATGTCACCCTTAATCCTCCTTTTTGTCCTGATCAAGGCTTCCTGAGACAATAAGTTCCCTAAAACCTTTGATTTTATTTCAATGGCTGTGAATTATATGCATTCACAACCCATAATGAGTCTCCAAACAGTTTGTAAATAGTCCCACGGATGTCTGCCACAGTCCTTCGGGATAAGTCTGATAAGCACCCACCTTTATCTCCCTTGAAATGCTGCCAACGACTAAATTGCCAATTGGCTGTACAAGGCCAAACGGAGCACAAAGTCCACACAGAGCTTCAGAGTTTAAACTGACCAGAACGAACAAAGTTGCTTCCTGCAAAGGCTCCTGTCCCTTTGCTCCTCCTTTATGTCTTATGGAAGGGGCCAATCATCTCCAAGCCTTACTGCCAAGGCGCCCCTTTTGTCTTAGCTGTTCTTGCCTTCTGGCAGTTCTGCACAAGTGCGCACTGGGAACAGGCTCCCGCTATTCCTCTACCTCACTGATATCAGATTCTGGAGGCTCCGGAGTCGGCACATAACTCCCAGATGGCCCTGGCCCCACCTCTTTATCAGACGCAGGACCCTCATCCGAGCCCTCCCCAGACTCCCGGACTGGCCCATGGTCCTTCCTACTGTCCGACTCTGCTGCCCTCTCCGCCGGTGGACCACAAGACTTCTCCAGACTGGCCAAAATCCAAAACCTGCAACTGTTCTTCGTATGTTTTAGTCTCCGAGTCTTTGATCATCCTAGTTGCTCTTTTCTGCACTTTTTCCAAAGTCTCAACATCTTTTTTTATAGTGTGGTGACCAAAAGTGGATGCAGGACTCTAGGTGTGGCCTTACTAAGGCTTTATAAAGTGGTATTAATCCTTCACGTGATTTTGATTTGATGCCTCTTGTTTATACAACCAAGGATCGTATTGGCTTTTTTGGCGGCTGCTGCACACCTCTGGCTCATGTTTATGGGATCGTCCACTCAGACTCCAAGGTCCCCCTCACAGGGGCTGTTTTTGATGCTGTTCAAAGTGAGGTGGTTGGTTTTTTTTTACTCAAAGGGAAAAAAGAATTTAAATCAGGAAGACATATTGGCTTGAATCATCCACAATCTACATCAGGGGTCCCCAAACTTGGCAACTTTAAGTCTTGTGGACTTCAACTCCCAGAATTCTGGGAGTTGAAGTCCACAAATCTTAAAGTTGACAAGTTTGGAGACCTCTGATCTACATGGTCCCTCTCTGGGTTTTCTGTTTGTTTCGCTAGATGTGCAATAAAATAAAATAAAATAGACCTCTTTGCCAAGATCTTAACAAGAATGCAGTCACACCATGTTTCCCCCCCCCGCAAAAATATATATGGTAACATTCGAACCCTGAACACCTAAAGAAACAAAGAGTGGCTGTTTTGAAGCCTTGCAGAAAACAGAAAACCGGAGCAGTTTGAACAGTGTTGCAACTATTTTAATTCATCGTGCAATCTGTTAACAGGAGAAACCCCCCCCCAAAAAGTGTGTTTTATACACACCTGTTTGGTGTCTGTTGTGCAGCTAGGGGTGCGGTGGTCAAGGCATCTTAACAGCTGACATTTTAAGCCTTAATAAAAAAAATATGGTCTGAAATCACAGGGGATTTAAACAGCCGTTGTATTGCTCTGTCGCTGGTGAAAGCTGGCACAACATTAAAAAAATGTTAAGATGGTGTTCTGACCCAAACTTTGTTCCAAGGAAACAAACACCAAACAGAGATAAAAGCAAAACCTTGTCATGATTCTTTACAAATTCCTGTTCCTTCCCGGTTAAAAGGCTGTTTCAAACTAATGGTCTCTGATAAGAACCAGCCTTGCCAAGGTGGTGCGAGGCTGCCAAGAACACGAGATAAAGTTGCCAAGAAGTATTTCAAACCCAAAGAGTCTCCAAACACAAACCAAGATATTCCGAACGTCCACAAGGCTTGAGTGCAAAAGCTTCTTTGCTTCCCGCACAGAACTCCGGTTTCTCAGCTGGCTTTTATCTCTTACGGGAGGGGCCATCGCCTTGCAGCCTTACTCCCGAGTCGCCCGTGCTGCTGCAGCTGCTCTTTCCTTCAAGCAGCCCTGCATGCACGCGTGCTGGGCACAGGCTCCTCGGGGGCCTCTTCCTCACTGCTGCCAGCCTCCACCATCTCCGAAGGCAGCGCTCCACTCCCTGATGGTCCTGGCCCCATCCCTGAATCGCACGCAGGCCCCTCATCCGAGTCCTCACTCTCCGAGACCTCAGCCATTTGCACCTGCTGCTGGCGAACCACAACAGTTGGAAGTCACCACAACTTTAAAATCCCTAAATTGGAAAACGGGGCCTAGAGTAAACGAGGACTTCCCAACCTTGGCAACTTTAAGACGTGTGGACTTCCAACTCCCAGAATCCCCCAGCTTGCATGTGACACACGCACACACACAGAGTCACACAAGTGCAGTTTGGGTATTTAGCAACCATTTAGCAACCATGGTAACAACTCACAGCATTCGATTACCAACCATCACAAAAAGGCCTGAAATTGGGCACAGTTATGTGGCGATATCCACTTTATGACCAGCACGACTTGGGTCTGAAATTGTGGGTTCAATTACGGTTGTAACAGTGGTGGGATTCAAATATTTTTTTACCGCCGGTTCTGTGGGCGCGGCTTGGTGGGCGTGGCAGGGGAAGGATACTGTAAAATCTCCAGTCAGAGGCGGGATTTGATGGTCCTCCAAACGACTCAAAAGTTACGCTACCGGTTCTCCAGAACTGGTCAGAACCTGCTGAATATACCACCTCTGGGTTATAGGTCAAGGACTAAAAGACCTGTCAAAAGGGCAAGTCTTGAGCCACGCAGCTTCTCTAAGCTCAGGGAACGTCAAGGATTCCATAATCTGTTTCTTCTTCCTCCTCCTCCTCCACCACCATCACCACCTCCTCCTCCTCCCCCTGCAAACCTCACTCCCTTCTAGCACAGATGACGTTACCTAATTGGGTCAATAAATGTCTGCAAGAAAACAGCCAAGCTCAGAGAGGCACCGAGGACCCGACTGTTCTCCTCCTCCTCCTCCTCTTCCTCTTCCTCCTCCTCCTCTTCTTCTTTTTCTTTTTCTTCTTCTTCCTCTTCCTCTTCTTCTTTTTCTTTCTTTCTTTCTCCTCCTCCTCCTCCTCTTCCTCCTCTTCTTCTTCTTTCTCCTCCTCCTCCTCCTCCTCCTCCTCCTCCTCCTCCTCCTCCTCCTCCTCCTCTTCTTTCTTTTTCTTCTTCTTCCTCTTCCTCTTCTTCTTTTTCTTTCTCTCTTTCTCCTCTCCCCTCTTCTCCTCCTCCTCTTCTTCTTTCTCCTCCTCCTCCTCCTCTTCTTCTTTTTCTTCCTCTTCCTCTTCTTCTTTTTCTTTCTTTCTTTCTTTCTCCTCCTCCTCCTCCTCCTCCTCCTCCTCCCTCCTCCTCCTCCTCCTCCTCCTCCTCTTCCTCCTCCTCCTCTTCTTCTTTCTCCTCCTCCTCCTCCTCCTCTCTCCTCCTCCTCCTCCTCCTCCTCCTCCTCCTCCTCCTCCTCCTCCTCCTCCTCCTCCTCCTCCTCCTCCTCCTCCTCCTCCTCTTCTTCTTCTTCTTCTTCTTCTTCTTCTTCTTCTTCTTCTTCTTCTTCTTCTTCTTCTTCTTCTTCTTCTTCTTCTTCTTCTTCTTCTTCTTCTCCTCCTCCTCCTCCTCCTCCTCCTCCTCCTCCTCCTCCTCCCCTCCCCCTCTGATGTTACTTAGTTGGCTAATGAAACACCTGCAGAAAAGAGTCAAGCTCAGAGCGCGCCAAGAGTCCTCCTCCTCCTCTTCCTCCTCAAACATCTCATTCCATTCTAGCACTGATGATGTTACCTAGTTGGGTCATGAAACACCTGCCAAAAAAATAAAATAAAAACCCAACCAAGCTCATAGAGCACCAAGGAGCTCACAGGTGGGAGTATTTTCTGCATAAGCCATATCTGATATTTTTACTTATTTATTATATTTGTACATTGCCAAATCATACTTATAACCTGGGCCTATGTGTGGCTACTTCAAAACTATGCTGTACCTCTCGTCACACCCTTTAAAGACGTTAGCCCTCTCACCTTTTTTTTTCTTATGCTAAATTCATTTTGCCTCCTGCACCCCTATGATGACCCAGGGTGAGATATAAAATAAGCACAGTCACAAAAACAGGTGAAGCCCCTTTTTTTCCTTCACTTTGATTCAAAGCTCCAAATATCCTTGACTGGAAACAAAAAACTCCCCCACAAGCAGTTACGAAAAGGAGGAAACGCCATTTAAACTAAAAATGCCTATAAATTATAAAGAGCAAAAACAACACAAACCACACTGAAGCAATTCAGGGAACCCGGCAAGATAAGGGCTTGAAGACGTCCACAGATATCGGAACACACACTGGGAAGGACGCCAAACTCAGATAGGAATGGACAGACTAAAGAAATTTCCATGCTTTGCTTCCAGCACTGGCCCATACGCATGCCCATCCTTTTAAACAGTTCTCACAGCTGCAGCCCATGAAGGGGATCAAGGCCCCTTCCTCCCCCATAGACACGCCATTCATGTTTCTCCCTTATCCTCTCCTCCCTGCATGCCCTCGGATGGTGTGGGCCTGGGTCTTCCTCTGAATGCCCAGCCGGCCTGTGCCCTTCCCCAGTTTCCTCCACAACCTCTGAAGCCACACTCCCACTCCCTGTCGGCTGTTCCTCCTCTCCCTTGGAGTCAAACTCCAACACGACACCCCTGAGTTTGCTGCGTCGACTTGATTTTAGCACTTGCTTTTAGATTGTTGCGGTGTTGTGTGTGTGAATGTGTGTGTGTGTGTGTGTGTGTGTGTGTGTGGTGTGGAGGTTGCATGCAAATTTTCCTTCCCTTGAAAAACATTTCCATTAACCTTTGTCGACTTTTTTTTTAAAAAAATAAATGTCATTGCTTAAATGTTTAATTTTTTAGGGCTGCATTATCATTCAAGGCACCGTTTCATCCAAGGCCAGATAATTGCCGCTAATATCATTTCATTTGACGATAAAGTAATCTGGAGTCTGGCCTGATTTCCTAATGTGTCCATTCCGTCTAGAAATGACACTTGAGAAAAATAATCAACTTCTCTCTTTCCGTGTCATAATTTTACAACTCATAATTTTGAGTCAGTCTGACAAACCGCTGAGAAGCCCAAGAGGGGGGCGGTTTGGAATATTTTAGATGAAGATCATCGCAGCCTCCGGTTCAATTAATTTTTTTTTAACCTGATCTAACCGAGAGATCGGATAGGCTAGAATTTGAACTCTTTATTGTCATTGCACATATATACACAGTATACATACAATGAAATTCTTTTTTTAAAAATAAAAAAGTTTTTTATTTTTTGACAACAAACATAAACATAAGACATAAAACATAAAACAACAAATAAAACAGTTCAGTTATACAGTGTGTCGGTTGGTACATATGTCTTGTGCACAGTATCTATTTTATCTTTCTCTCTTAAGTTTACATTCATATTGCATTAATTGAATTTCTGAATCAAATTGCATTATGATGATGATTATTTTATTTTGTTTATTCAAAATTTCAAAAAAATATTTTAAAAAAGAGAAACATGTTCTCACATTTTGCAGCATTTTCATAATAGTGTCAATTAAGGTCATTTGCTACAAATACATCTGTAACTTAATTCCTAAATCCTTACTTATTTATGTTATTATTACATTATAATACAAGATTTACTTATTTATATTACTTTACATATATACATAGCTATACATACATTTATCCTTATTCCTATTTTTCCTTGGCATTTCTTTAATCATTTTCAGTAGACATCTTTACTTCCTTTTTATTCAACCATTTGTACCGTTGTATAAAATTGTATTATTATTACACCATTATTAGACTTTAATTTCAGTTCCATATTATCCTTTCGAGCAAATCTCAATTCTTACTAATTTTATTTGTATTATAATTTATTCCGAGCTACTCAATTATAACATATCATTGCTGTTATGTTATACTTCAATTTCCTACTTTTTTATTTAACCATTGGTAGAATAAATCCCATATCTTATAATACTCTTTTTCTTCTTGCTCTCTAATTGCTAATATTAATCTGCTCTTTTCTGCACATTCCATTATTTTCTTAATCATACAACAAAATTCACATAACACCTGGAGACCAGACCCAACACGCAAACACACACGACAATCCCCAAACACCTCCTCACCCACCAAAATTCCCCGCCTCCTAAAAACACACAAGCATCGGTGGCGGTGGATAAAATTAGGATCGCCAACATGACCACCAACATCCAACGATGGATATGGAAGAAGCAGCAGCAGCTTATATTTCAATAAAATCTGTAATGCTTTGAACCAGCTTCCAAAAATCTTAGTCTTAGGATTCTGGAAGTTATCCCCAATTAAATCATGAGTCTCCAGCTAAACTTCCAAAACTGCAAAAAGAATTTATTGGGAATTAACATGCCAGCGCTGCCTGGGTGTAGCCGACTCTGAGGCACATCATTCATGGTCACCCTTGACCCTGGTTTTCCCCCCCATACCTCCTGGGTGTATCCTAATTCATATTCTCCAATGGGACCCCTCCATAGCCCAGAGTCATCAATCACGCTCTCCAGTTAGAGATTTGCGTGGCAGAAACTTCAGTCACCTAGTTACTATCTTGGAAAAACTGTTTATGGAATGTGCTTTTGATGTCCAAGCAAACCCATTTTCACCCTCCCTTTCTGTTGGCAACTCTAAAAGGCCATAGAAATATTTTATGAGTTGACACTTAATCTCAGCCGTGCTGGTTGGGGAATTCTGTGTGATAACGGCTGTACCCAGGGGTGGGATTCTGCCGGTTCGGACCAGTTCGGGCAAACCCCTAGCTCCAAAGATCAGCTGGGAGCGAACCTGACCTTTATTATCCCAGCTGATCAGCACCAAGAGTGGATTGCCATTCCTCAGCTCTGTTACTCCCCCGAAGTAACATAGCAGGTAAGAATTTTTGCCTTGGTGTTCACATGCGCACAGCACTCATCAGGCACGTTAAATCACCAAACTGGTTGTTATAGTGGCAGCATCTCACCCCTGTCTGCACCAGTTGGGTCCCATCTGCTAAATCAGGGGTCGCCAAACTTTTGCACCTCGGAGACTACCAAACTCATAATTTTAAATCCTGCGGACCACTAATATGAATTTTGACTGACAGTGGTTTGCTGGCGTTGGTGTGGGAGAGAGAGAGGGAGGGAGGGAGGGAGGGAGAGCAACCCGATCTAACCTCGGAGGGCTGGCGGTGATGTTCTCTCTCTCTCTCTCTCTCTCTCTCTCTCTCTCTGCACACACACACACACACACACACACACATATGCACACAGGTCCCTCATACACCCCTACCCCCTCCAAGGCACATTCCTAACCTGCTTTTCAGCTCCGTTCTCAGGGGAGAGAGAGAGAGAGACTTTTGGCTTCCTGCAAGGAAAACAGCAGAAGCAGCAGAAGTCTTTCTTTCTCTCCCCCAAACTCCGCCAGAAACGAGTCTTTGTGAGGCTTGTCGTGCCGGCACAGCCTCTTGGAGCAGGAGGCCTTGCAGGGTCCCAAAGACTCATTTTGGGCAGAGTTTGGGGGAGAGAAAGAAAGACTTCTGCTGCTTTCCTTGCGTGCAGCCAAAAGCAGAAGCAGAAAAAAGCGGAAAGAAGCAGCCCGGTGGCCAGGCCAGGTGCGTGGCGCGAGTGGGGCAAGTTCCCCCCCTCCGCCCTTTCCCCCCTCCCCTCCTTACCTCGTGTTGTTTACAATGCAAGTGATGCAAGCCTTGTCTTCCCGCGGGCCCTATGGGCAGCGCAACCTTGTGTTCCTGCGCAGCCTGGATTCATTGCTTTGGGGGACGACATTTCTCTGCGGACCACCCAAATTTTCTCTTGGACCCCCAGTGGCCCCTGGCCCCTAACTGGCAACCACTGTGCTAAATTGTCCCCTTCCGATTTGCTCCTCTCCGTTTCTCATTTGCTATTTTTCCGTGAATTAATTCCAACCACCACCACCACAGGGCCCCCTCCCCCCTTGGATAATTGCTTCTCCTAAAAGAAAGAACGCCTGTGGCGTCGTGGGCCATCCTGGGCGGCTGCCAGCCCTCTGGGGTCGAGCTTGCTGACGTGTTTGTCCTTTACCAGATTCCTTTTTGCATATTCAGGGCACATTCTCGGCGGGTTCCTTGCTGCCATCCATCCGGCCGTGTCATTCCTTAGGGACCTGCACTGCAGGGAGGGTTTAGTTCCGTGGCAGAGAACCGGGGTGGAGTGATGAGTGAGGAGGGGGTGTAGGCGGGAGGGGTAAATACAAGAAGAGAATCGACTTGAAAGCAACCCTAAGCCAACTCTGTTATTTTCCCCAGAAACTAAAGTTAGGAAAAGTTTCCCGGCCATCAAGACTGCGGATCAGTATACAGGGGAAGAGAAGAGATAAATAGATCATTGGAAAAGAACGGACAAAAGATACAAGTATAATGATTTTAAAATAAGATGAAAGAAACAAAATATAATTAAGAGAGTGAAAAGAAGGGAGAAGCTATATAGAAAATATAGAATGGTTAATAAGATAAGAATGGTATATAAGGTGAGCATGAATTTGATTTAGGTCTGTAAAAAAAGATGTAACCTGGGGTTAAGCCACTTTCCAAAAAGAAGTTTTATGTTTTATGTTTTGTGTTTTGGTTAGCTATGTTTGATTGAGAATTAATAAAACCTTGGAGGAATAAAACTAAAGGGAGAAACAATGAGAAATTTGGAAAAGATATGTACAAATGATAATTTGGAATTATGTCGTATAAAAGAATGTCTTATTTGTTTTGTCAAAATCTACAAGTGGCCTTCAGAAAGGAGGCTTTATGTTTCTATGTTTTGTTTTATGTTTTGTATTTTGTGTGTTTATGTTTGATTGAGAATTAATAAAACCTTGATAGAAAGAAATATAATTGAATAAAAGTGAAGGGAGAAACAATGAGAAATTCGGAAAAGATATATATGTGTTTAAATGGAAATGTGATAATTTGGAACTATGCTGTACAAAATAATGTTTTATTTGCCTTGTTAAAACCTATAAGTAACTTTTAGAAAGGAGGTTTTATGCTTTTATGTCTTATGTTTTGTTTGTCTTTAAAAAAATTAATAAAATTTGTTTAAAAAAAAAAAGACAGCGGATCTGCAATGGAGTCCATCTCCAAAGCATCTCTGATAAATGGTACCCGACCCTCGTAACCATGGTTACAAAAATTGGATATGTTCAGTCCAGGGAAAATTAGGACTAGGGGAGATGTGACAGCATTGTTCCAATATTTCGGGGTTTCCCCAAAGAAGTGGGGGGGGGGTCAATTTATTTTCCAAAGCACCAGAAGGCTACAACAAGAAACAGTGGATGTAAAATAATCAGGGAGAGAAGCAACCTAGAATGAAGGAGAAATTTCCCAATAGTGAGAATAATTAACCAGTGGAACTGCTCGCCTCCAGAAGTTGTGGACACTCCAACACTGGATGTTTTTAAGAAGAGATTGGAAAGCAGTTTATATGAAATGATATAGGGATTCCTGCCTGAGTAGGTGGTTGGACTAGACTAGAAGATCTTTTAGGTCCCTTCCAACTCTGTTATTCTGTTTTTGTTTTTGTTTTTGTGGCTGTGCATTTGCATTAGAAGAAATCTAGCAGAACTCATGGGCTTATGTGGTCTCCTTGGTGTTCCCTGAGATTGGTTGTTTTCTTGCAGATCTTTCATGACCCAACTAGGGAACATCATCAGTGCTAGATGGGAGTGGGGTTTGCAGAAAGGAGGAAGAGGTGGAGGTGGAGGTGGAGGTGGAGGAGGAGGAGGAGGAGAACAACTCTGGGATCCTTGGTACTCTCTGAGCTGGGTGGTTTCCTTGCAGACATTTCATGACCCAACTAGGGAACACCATCAGTGCTAGAAGGAGGAGAGGAGGAGGAGGAGGAGGAGGAGGAGGAGGAGGAGGGAGGAGGGAGGAGGAGGAGGAGGAGGAGGAGGAGGAGGAGGAGGAGGAGGAGGAGGAGGAGGGGAGGAGGAGGAGGAGGAGGAAAGACTATGGGGTCCTCTGTGTTCCCTGAGATTGGTTGTTTTCTTGCAGATCTTTCATGACCCAACTAGGGAACATCATCAGTGCTAGATGGGAGTGGGGTTTGTGGAAAGGAGGAGGAGGGGGAGGAGGACGGGGAGAAGGAGGAAGAGAAGAACTGTGGGGTCCTTGGTGCTCTCTCAGCTTGGTTGTTTTCTTGCAGACATTTCACTACCCAACTAGGTAACATCGTCAGTGTTGGAAGGGAGCAGGGGTGAAGAGATTGCATTTCTGAGTATCTTCCTTGGAGGAGATACCTTCCTCGTTGAACCCAAAGCAAGCCTCTGCTTCCCACCACCATTCCTGGATCTCCGTTTCTTTCAGCTGATCCCTTTTATCTGGCAAGGTGAAACCCAACAGGGCTTTTTGCACAGAAGCCGTTTTACATTTTTAAAAGCCGGGAAGTAGGGAAGCTGGACTCTTCTGGATCACTGTGTTTTTCCAGAACCAAAATAGGAGGGGGGAAAAAGGGGGGGTTAAATTCTTCCTCCAAAGCCCCTTCTGGAAGTCCCTTGTCCTACACAGATGGGAAATGGGCGCAGTGGGATTATTTTTTGGCTGCGGCCAAAGCGTCCCACGGTCCTTGTGATGCTGAATCAGAGGAATTTCCATCTGTGGCCCTGGCAGAAGATCTCAGCAGCTATTTGGCTGAAGTCAAGTGTGGAGGACGAAGGTTTGAAATATTGCCAGGAACTCCCACCCACCCACCCACCCACAGGCCTCCTCCCCATCTTTTTGGCCTGGCCACAAAAGAGGGGGTTGCAGGTGTCACCGATTGGGTTCACACAATAGCTCAGGTTGACCTATTTGGGTTTGCACAAGACTGTTGAATCAGGAGTTCACCAGAAAGGTTCAAGGGAATCACTTGTTTGTCCTGGGCAGCTATGGAAAAAGGGATAGAAGAGAAGAGAAGAGAAGAGAAGAGAAGAGAAGAGAAGAGATAATAGAATAGAATAGAATAGAATAGAATAGAATAGAATAGAATAGAATAGAATAGAATAGAATAGAATAGAATAGAATAGAATATTGGAATGAAGAATAGGAACAGAACAGAACAGAACAGAATAGAATAGAATAGAATAGAATAGAATAGAATAGAATAGAATAGAATAGTACAGAACAGAATTCTTTATTGGCCAAGTGTGGTTGGACACACAAGGAATCTGTCTTGGTGTAAATGCTCTCAGTGTACATAAAAGAAGAGATACATCAGTCAAGAGTCAAGAATCATAAGGTCCAACACTTAATGATAGTCACAGGGTACAATAAGCAATCAAATGATACTAGGAAACAGTTAATATAAATCTTAAGGATACAAGCAACAAGGTTACACTCCTAGAGTCACAAGTGGGAGGGGAGGGGAGGGGAGGGGAAAGGAGAGGAAAAATAGAAAAAAGAATATAAAAGAGGAATGGAATGGAATGGAATGGAAGAGAGGAGAGGAGAGAATGGAAAACAAGAATGGATGGGATGGGTTGGAAGGGAAGGGAGGGGAGGAGAGGGAGGGAGGAGAGAGAGGAGAGGGAGAGGAGAGGAGGGAGAGAGGAGAGGAGAAGAGAGAATGAAAACAAGAATGGGATGGGATGGGATGGAATGGAATGGAAGGGAAGGGAGGAGAGGAGAGAAGAAGAGCTGAGGAGAGGAGAGGAGAGAAGAGGAGAGAAGAGAAGAGAGAAGAGAGAAGAGAAGAGAAGAGAAGAACAGAAGAGGAGAGGAGAGAAGAGAAGAACAGAAGAGGAGAGAAGAGAGGAGAGGAGGAGAGGAGAGAAGAGAAGAGAAGAACAGAAGAGAAGAGGAGAGAGGAGAGAAGAAGAGCTGAGGAGAGGAGAGGAGAGAATGGAAAACAAAATGGGATGGGATGGGATGGAATGGAAGGGAAGGGAGGAGAGGAGAGGAGAGACGAAGAGCTGAAGAGAGGAGAGGAGAGGAGAGAGAAGAGAAGAGAAGAGAAGAGAAGAGAAGAGAAGAAGAGAAGAGAGGAGAGAAGAAGAGCTGAGGAGAGGAGAGGAGAGAGATGGAAAACAAGAATGGAATGGGATGGAATGAAATGGAAGGGAAGGAGAGAAGAGGAGAGCTGAGGAGAAGAAGAGGAGAGGAGGAGAGGAGAGGAGAGGGAGAGGAGAGAAGAGAAGAGAAGAGAAGAGAAGAGAAGAGAAGAGAAGAGAAGAGAAGAGAAGAGAATGGAAAACAAGAATGGAATGGAGGAGAGGAGGGGAAAGGAAAGAGGAAGGGAAAGGGGGAAGGGAAGTCATGTCTGAAGAAGGGAAGGGAATGAAAGGAAAATAACTAAAAGGAAAGATTAAAGGAGGAAGAAAAAATAAAAGGAAGAGAGAAGGGAAGGGAAAGGAAAAGAAGGGGAGAAGAGAAGACAAGAAGAGAAGAGAAAATAGAAAAGAAGAGAAAATAGAATAGAAAACACAAATGGAATGGAATGGGGAAGGGAAGAGGGGAAGAGAAGAGACCCCAACCCTATTAGAATCTTAGAACCATTGAGACGTTGCATAAGGATAGATGAGAAAGGAACATCTAAAGGGAGGTGTGCCTTTATATTTCAGAAATGGGATGACAAACAAACAAACAAACAAACAAGGTGGGAGTTAGATGGAGTTAGCTTTAAGTCAAAGGAGCTTTTCAGAACATCCAACTTATGCCAGGACTTTTAGTGTCGAGAGAAAGGTCCATGCCAGCTGTTCCGTTCAAAGGGTGGCAGAGGCTCTTAAAAGTGGCACAGGGTTTTTGATGCCTTTTGCAGCTATCCTGGCCATGTTTACGAAGGTTTCCACCCTAAAACACAGAAAAGCAAAAGAAAGAAAAAAAAAGATTTTGGACAGAGGCAAAAACATCCTGATTTTATGCTCGCTGCTTTCCAGCCGACATCGTCCCTGCGGGCCAAACCGACTCACCGTTTTGATGATGCCCTGATTAAAAATAATTGGCCGGCAATAAAAGCGGCAGCTTGGGGAGAAAAGAACAGCTCTCGGCACTGAATGGCTCAATTACGGCTGTTGGTCGGAGGTTGGCTTTTTGGGTGGGAGGTCTATGGAGGGAGGGGGCAGAGGCCCCCCCTCACACTTGTAACCATGTTGGGGGCACAGCGTTACAGGGCTTCCAAACAATGGATGCAAACAATATAAATAGGCCGGGGATGCAGCCCAGGAATCAGATACAAACAAGAGAGAAGGCAGGGCAGCTGGAGCAATTGTTTTGCCAACCTTCTCAAGATGTCTGCTGGGATCCTTTCGGCGTTTCTCTTCTGTTTCCTCACCTTGTCTTCAGCCTGCTACATCCAGAACTGCCCCCGAGGAGGAAAGAGATCCCTGCCTGATGCAGAAATCCGACAGGTAAGGCAGAAATATCTCAGGTGTTTGCGTTTATCTTTCCTTGAGGAAGAATTCCATGGTCTTCTCTTCTTTCTCCTTGTCCTTTCCTTGTCTGTAGGTTATCAAACCTTTAATTCCCAGCAGGGGGGTAGCTCTGTCAATGAGGCACACAGGTGAAAGGTAATTCCCCCCCATACAAAGGTGGTAGAGCAATAACAGAGATGGAAGGGACCTCGGAGGTCTTCTAGTCCACCCCTCTGCTCAAAAAGAGGACCCTGTACAAATCTGGACAAATGGCTGTCCAACGATGCATGCTTTCATTATCCATAGTCAGAGGTCTCCAAACTTGGCCACTTTAAAACTTGTGGACTTCAGCTCCCAGAATTCTCCAGCCAGCTATGAATTCTGGGAGTTGAAGTCCACAAGTCTTAAAGTGGCCAAGTTTGGGGACCCTTGACCTAAGTTGTATCATTTCATCCCAAAGATGTTTTTTTTTCCAAAAGGGAAAATGGACTTCCTTCTTGTTGTTTTTCTTAGAAAAACGTTTGGCTTCTCATTCAGGAAGCTTCTTCTTCAGTTCTGCAATTGACTTTCTTCGGTTTAGCAAGGAAGAACGGAGCTGGAGAAGCTTCATGGTTGAGAATAAGAGAGTTTAGGGAAGGGAAAAGCAGAAGGTGTAGAATCTCACAGGACTGGAAGGGAGCTCCAAGGTCTTCTAGTCTAACCCTCTGTTCAAGCGGGAAACCTTATATCGTATCAGACAAAGGGTTGTCCAAGACAAAAAGTGTTTTCAAAAAAAATAATAATAATAAGAAAGTCCAGGTACCCTTTGAAAAGCACTTTTGGGACAACCATGACCTGGATAATTGAGAGCCTCCATAGACGCTTATATTTGTAAATATGAGGAAGGATCTGGAGGCTACATCATATGATGATCAGTTGAGGGAACTTGGTAAATCTAGCCTATCAAAGAGAAGAATTGGGGGGGGGGGGGTTTACAGATTAACAGAGTTGGAAGGGACCTTGTAGGTCATCTAGTCCAACCCCCTGCCCATTCCTGACAGGTGGCAGTCCAGTCTCTTCTTGAAAGCTTCCAGCATTGAAGCTCCCACAACTTCTGAATGTAACTTCTGTTCCATGGGTTGATTGTTTTCACTGTCAGAAAGTTTCTCCTTATTTCCAGGCTGAATCTCTCCTTGTTCAGCTTCCATCCATTGTTCCTTGTCTGGCCTTCAGGTGCCTTGGAGAATAGCTTGACTCTTTCCTCCTCTCTGGGGCAGCCCCTCAAATATTGGAAGACCGCTATCCTGTCTCCCCAAGTCCTTCTCTTCACTAGATTAGCCAGGCCCAGTTCCTGTAACCATTCTTTGTATGTTTTAGCCTCCAGTCCCCTAAAATCCTCCTGGTTGCTCTTCTCTGCACTTTTTCTAGAGTCTCAAACTCTTTTTTATAATGTGGTGCCCAAAACTGGATGCAGGACTCTAGGTGTGGCCTTACTAAGGCTTTATAGAGTGGTATTAGTACCTCCCTTGATCTCGATTGTATCCCTCTGTTGATGCAACTTAGGATTGCGTTGGCTTTTTTGGCAGCTGCTGCACACGGCTGGATCCTATTTAGCTGGTTGTCCTCTAAGACTCCAAGATCCCTCTCCCAGTTCCTGCTATTGAGCCTAATGAATGATAACCTAGATGAGCAATGCTAAGCTAACATCCCAGGTTAGCTACCATGACCCAAATAGCAGGCTAGACTTACAGCTGTTTCCAGGCAGAAAGTTTTATAAAACTTTTCATAAAATTGGTTAGTCAGAAAAGTTACCACCGGGCTTCTCCTGACTTCTGGCCATCATCCACAAACACAAGATCTACAGGCAGAATCTGCCTGAAATGTTTTTATTTCTGTATTTATATGTCTTTATATGTATTTGGCTTTTGGATGTCACTAGGGAAGAACATTCTCAGCATCAAGTTAAGAGAAATGAGATCCAACCTCTGCCAACGTGATTTTCCTGGGACCTGCATAACTTTCAAGATTTATTTTATTTGTATCCCCTCTTTTTCAAATAAGTCAAGGCGGTTGAGCTAGAGGTTGAGACTCCAGTGCAGAGAAGAGCCACAAAGAGGATTAGGGGACAGGAGGCTAAAACACAGGAAGAACGGTTGCAGGAACTGGGTAGGTCTAGTCTAATGAAAAGAAGGACCAGGGGAGACATGATAGCAGTATGCCAGAATTTGAGGGGCTGCCTCAAAGAAGAGGGAATCAAACTATTCTCCAAAGCCCCTGAGGGCAGGACAAGAAGCAACGGATGGAAACTAATCCAGGAGAGAAGCAACTTAGAAATAAAGAGACATTTCCTGAGAGTCAGAACAATTAATCAGTGGAACAACTTGCCTCCAGAAATTGTGAGTGCTTCAACACTGGAAGTTTTTAAGAAGATGTTGGATAACCATTTTGTCTGAAGTGGTGTAGGGTTTTCTACCTAGGCAGGGGGTTGGACTAGAAGACCTTCAAGGTCCCTTCCAACTCTGTTATTCCATTCCATTCCATTCCATTCCATTCCATTCCATTCTATTCTATTCTATTCCATTCTATTCCTATTTCTATTCTATTCTATTCTACTCTATTCTACTCTACTCTACTCTATTCTATTCTACTATTTCTACTCTACTCTACTCTACTCTACTCTATTCTATTCACTGTTTCCTAGTATGATTTGATGGCTTATTTGTACCCTATGCCTATTATTAAGTGTTGCATCTGATGATTCTTGACTCTTGACGAATGTATCTTTTCTTTTATGTACACTGAGAGCATTTGCACCAAGACAAATTCCTTGTGTGTCCAATCACACTTGACCAATAAAGAATTCTATTATTCTATTCTATTCTATTCTATTCTATTCTATTCTATTCTATTCATTCTATTCTATTCTATTCTATTCTATTCTCTATTCCTATTCCATTTTCCATTCCTATTCTATTTTCTTCCTATTCTATTCTATTTTCTATTTTCTATTTTCTATTTTCTATTTTCTATTTTCTATTTTCTATTTTCATTCTATTCTATTCTATTCTATTCTATTCTATTCTATTCTATTCTATTCTATTCTATTCTATTCTATTCTATTCTATTCTATTCTATTCTCTATTCTATTCTATTCTATTTTCTATTCTATTCCTAGTTCTATTTTATTCCTATTCCTATTCTATTCCTATTCTATTTTCTATTTTCTATTTCTATTTTCTATTTTCTATTTTCTATTTTCTATTTTCTATTCTATTCTATTCTATTCTATTCTATTCTATTCTATTCTATTCTATTCTATTCTATTCTATTCTATTCTATTCTATTCTATTCTATTCTATTCTATTCTATTCTATTCTATTCTATTCTATTCTCTATTCTATTCTATTTTCTATTCTATTCCTAGTTCTATTCTATTCCTATTCCTATTCTATAGATCTATTTCAAGCTATTTAGCTCTCATCAGCTAACTGTATTCGAATGGGGCTGCTTACCTAAAGGGGTTTCCTTGCTTTGTCAGCTGTACCCAGGAGGGAGACGGTTTTTCCACCCTGCTGTGATACCTCCAGATGTTGACCATCTTCTTTTCCTTTCTTTGGCTTTAGTGTATCCGCTGCGGCCCCGGCAACAGAGGGAGCTGCTTCGGGCCCAACATTTGTTGCGGAGAAGAGATGGGCTGCTATTTGGGGACTCCGGAGACCGTGCGTTGCCTCGAGGAGAACTTTCTGCCTTCGCCCTGCGAGGCTGGGGGGAAGCTGTGCGGGGCAGACGGGCGATGCGCAGCCCCCGGCATTTGCTGCAACGATGGTATTTACCGGAGGAGGGGTGGGGACCAGTGGTGGGGAAGGGAAAAAGTGGAGAGAAAAAGAAAGATCAGACGAGAAGTTAAAACGTGTAATTGCATTCATCCTCAACCAAATGTTATGTTGAGCAGTGATGTGGATTTTTTTTTCCTGAAGCCCTAAAGCAGGGATCCCCCAACTTGACAGCTTTAAGACTTGTGGACTTCAACTCCCAGAATTCCTGAGCTAACATGACTGGAGGAGGAATTCTGGGAGTTGAAGTCCACAAGTCTTAAAGCTGTCAAGTTTGAAGGCCCCTGATCTATCATCTATCTATCTGTCTGTCTGTCTGCCTGTCTATCTATCATCTCTCATCCATCCATCTCCATCCATCCATCATCTATCACAAGGGTCTTCAAACTCCAAGTTTCAGACTTGTGAACTTCAACTCAGAATTCCTGAACTAACATGACTGGAGGAGGAATTCTGGAGTCAAACCACAAGTTGCAAAGTTGCCAAGGTTGGGCGCTCTGATAAGAGATCTTGCAGGGGTCCCCAAACTTGACAGCTAAGACTTGTGGACTTCAACTCCCAGAATTCCTGAACTAACATAACTGGAGGAGGAATTCTGGGAGTTGAAGTCCACAAGTCTTAAAACTGTCAAGTTTGAAGGCCCCTGATCTATCATCTATCTGTCTGTCTATCATCTCCCCATCCATCCATCCATCCATCCATCCATCATCTATCACCAGGGTCCCCAAACTTGGCCAGTTGAAGACTTGTGGACTTCATCTGCCAGAATTCCTGAGCTAACATAACTGGAGGAGGAATTCTGGGAGTTGAAGTCCACAAGGCTTAAAGCTGTCAAGTTTGAAGGCCCCTGATCTATCATCTATCTATCTGTCTGTCTGCCTGTCTATCTATCATCTCCTCATCCATCCATCCATCTCTATCCATCCATCCATCCATCATCTATCACAAGGGTCTTCAAACTTGGCAAGTTTAAGACTTGTGGACTTCAACTCCCAGAATTCCTGGAGCTAATATGATTGGAGGAAGAATTCTGGGAGTTGAAGTCCACAAGTCTTAAAGCTGTCAGCAGCCTTGGAAAGTGTGCAGAGAAGAGCAACAAAGAGGATTAGGGGTCTTGGAAGCTAAAATGTACAATGTCCAGTTAAGGGAACTAGATATGTCTAGACTTACAAAGAAGAGGACTAGGAGTGACATGATTGGCAGTCTTCCAATATCTAAAGGGGTGCCCCAAATAAGTGTGTGTGTGTGTGGGGGGGTGTCAACTATTTATCCAAAGCCCCAGAAGGCAGGACAAGAAGCAACGGCTGGAAACTAACCAAGGAGAGAAGCAACTTGGAACTAAGGATGTCTTAGAACAGAAGTCCCCAAATATGGTCACTTTAAGATGTATGGACTTCAACTCCCAGAATTCCTGGCTGGGGATGTTGAAGTCCCTCAACATCTTAAAGTGGTCAAGGTTGAGAGATACTGACCTATTCCCAGGTTTTTAATTTACAGAAATCCAGAGGGGAATATTTTCCAGTCAATCAGAATAGACTTGGAAGGGACCTTAGAGGTCTTCTAGTCCAGGGATCCCCAACCTTTTCGCCGCCGCCCGGTTCCGACATCAGCTGGGCGCTGCGCGGTGCGGCGTCAACTGGGCGCCGCCATCTTTTATGACGAAAAGGCGCTTCCGGTGGCGTCACGGGCGCTGTTCGTCATAAAAGATGGCGGCGCCAGCTTTCTGGTGAGCTTTTCGGGTAGAAATGGCTTTCTACCCGAAAAGCTCACTGGAGCGCTGGCGCCGCCATCTTTTATGACGAAACAGCGCCCGGTGAGCTTTCTACCGGAAAAGCTCACCAGAAGCGCTTTTTACCAAAAAAGATGGCGGCGCCCAGCAACCAGCGACCCGGTAAGGCTTGTTCCGCGGCCCGGTACCGGTCCGCAGACCGGCGGTTGGGGACCCCTGTTCTAGTCCAGCCCCCTGCTCAAGCAGGAGATCCCATACCATTTCAGACAAACAGTTGTCTAATCTCTTCTTAAAAGCCTCCGGTGATGAAGCACCCACAACTTCTGGTGGCAAGCGGTTCCACTGGTTAATTGTCCTCACAGTTAGGAAGTTTCTCCTTAATTCCAAGTTGCTTCTCTCCTTGATCAGTTTTCACCCATTGCTTCTTGTGTTCAGCTGCTTTGGAGAATAATTTGACCCCCTCCTCTTTGTGGCAACTCCATGTGCTGGGGACCATCCTAACCCCACCCAGAGTGAGTTGCTGCTAAAACCCCACAAACAAGAGCTAGGAAAAGCTTTGGCCAACTTTCTTACCTGTCTGAGACTGACCCAACCAAAGGTGGTATTCAGCTGGTTTGGACCGGTTCTAGAGAACCGGTAGCGGAAATTTTGAGTAGTTTGGAGAACCAACCAATCCCACCCCTGACTGGCCCCGCCAACCCCATCCCTTCTCTGCCTCCCATTGAGTCCCAGCTGATCGGCTGGGTTTCCTTTGGTTGCCCTGCATAGGAGAACAGAGCTGGAAAGCAGGCTAGTGGGGTGGGGAGGGAAGGAGGATTTTGCAGTATCCCCCCCCCTGCCAGGCCCACCAAGCCACACCACGCTCACCAAGCCACGCCCACAGAACCAGGTAATATTCTTTTTTTTTTAAATAAATCCTATCCTTTTACAGAGAGCTGCATCTCCGATGCTGCCTGCGGAAATGAGAACGGCGAGAGAGGACGGACGTCTCCAGAAAGGAATTTGACCGGGCTGGATGGCTCAACTGGAGATCTTCTCCTCCGCCTGATGCACCTGGCCAATAAGCAACAACAAGGAAAACCCCAATTTTATTAAGGTGTCATTTCGTGGGCGTCACGGGCTTAGAACCTGAAGGAGCCGCCCCGACTGATCCCAAGCCTGTAACCGTTTAAGAATAAAATGTAAATACTCTACCCACAATTGTGAATGAATAAAAGTCTCCTTGCATTGTGTGACAAATTTGTTTAAGCGTGGTTTATGAAAAGAGAAGTGAAGCCCTTGCGATGGGAAGCATTATCACAAAACCCTTGAAGGCCTCAAACTCCTAACCTTTCTGTAAAGTAGGGAAAGGAAGTTCTTGTATAAATATACGGCTGGTCCTCGATTTACAAGCAGTGACTAAGTGACCATGGGAAGTTACAACGGATCGCTCAGCACTGACGACCCTGTTCCAATCACATTGACATGACATGATCACATTGTCAAACTCATAAAATATTTCTCTGGTTTTTTTTAGAGTTGCCAACAGAAAGAGAAGGGGGAGCAGTGGGGCAGCTTGCAAAACCGAAAGCGCATTCCATAAATAGTTTTCAAAGATAGTAACTAGGTGACTGAAGTTTCTGCCGTGCAAAGATCTAACTGGAGAGCCTGATTGATGACTCTGGGCTATGGAGGTGTCCCATTGGAGAATATGAATCAGGATACACCCTGGGGGTAGGGGGGGGGAAACCAGGGCCATGAATGATGTGTCTCAGAGTTGGCTACACCCAGGCAGTGCTGACATGTTTAACTCTCAATAAATCCTTTGGAAGTTTGGCTCAAGACTCATGATTTAATTGGGGGGGGGGTCACTGCCGGAATCCTGACACACATTTTGGACGTTCCTGTAGTCATGTGACCACAATTTATGAGATCAGGAACCTTGGAGGTCTTCTAGTCCAGCCCCTTGCTGCTCAAGCGGGAGACCCTATATCATTCCAGACAAGTGATTGCCCAGGCTCTTTTTAAAAACCTCCAGTAATGGAGCAACCACAACCTCTAGTGGCAAGCTGTTCCACTGATTAATTGTCCTGTCAGGAAGTTTCTCCTGAAATTCCAGGTTGTTTCTCTCTTTGATGAGTTTCCATCTGCTGCTTCTTGTGCTGCCTTCAGGTGCTTTGGAAAATAAATCGACCCTTTCTTCTTTGGGGCAGCCCCTCCAATACTGGGATACTAATATCATGTCTTCCCCTAAAAGTCCTTTTTTTCTCTAGACTGGCCAAACCCAAATTCTGCAACCGTTCCTCGTGGGTTTTTGTCTCCAGGCCTTGAATCATCTTAGTTGCTCCTCTCTGCACTTTTTCCAAAGTCTCATCATCTTTTTTGGTAATGTGCTGACCAAAACTGGGTGCAGTACTCCAGGTGTGGCCTTACTAAGGTTTTATAAAGCAGTACTAACACTTCACGTGATTCTATGCCATATATATATATATATATATATATATATATATATATATATATATATATATATATATATATATATATATATATATATATATATATATATATGCCATCATCATCTGTATTGTCATCATCTGTGAGTCACAATACACAATACAGAAGCCTGATGATGGCAGATGAGATTCTGCTGAAATGTTGCTACAACTTTAAAAGCACAACTATAATGACGTGGGAAAATACCAACAAAGCTGAATACCATACATGTAAGTACCCAAAAAAACCAGAAAACTTAAGAAAACATACATATACATATACATATACATATACATATACATATACATATACATATACATATACATATACATATACATATACATATACATACATACATACATACATATGTGTGTGTGTGTGTGTGTGTGTATGGCATTCAGCTTTGTTGTATTTTCCCATGTGATGTGTGTGCTTTTAAAGTTGTAGCAACATTTAGCAGAATCTCATCTGCCATCTTCAGGCTTTTGTATAGACGAACACTATGTACAAAAGCCTGAAGATGGCAGGTGAGTTTGGGTCTTTTCCCATGTAAGATTAAGAGTATCTTGGCTGGGGAAGGGCACAGTCTGGCTGGGCAGATCAAGGAAGAGGTAGAACAAGGGAGATGGAATTTGGAGGAAGACCCAGGGCCACGCCCTCTTCATCTTAGGGCATGCAGGGAGGAATGGAGAAGGGAGTGATGGGGGTTGCTGGCTTACAGGGGAGGAAAGGGTCCCGATTCCCTTCATTAGCTGCACCTGGGAAAACAGGATTTAAAAAGGGCGTTTGCGCACAGCACCTTGCTGGAAGCAAAGCGTGCATTATCTTTGTTTGTCTTATCTGGGTTCTGGCATCCTCCCAACTGTGTATGTTTCATTATCTTTTGAAGTCTGCAATTCCTTATCCTGCCCTGTCTTGTTAATTGCTGCAGCTTGTGGTTTGTGTTGGTTTTTATTTATAATTTAGATGTAGTTTGGGTTCAGACTGAATTTCTTACCTTTAAAGACTGTTCTTGGGAGAGTTTTTTCTCCAGCCGATGATAACTGGACGTTGGGGGCCAAGTTGGAGGAATTAAAGGGACTTTATCTACTTTTGTGACTTTGTTGCTTTTGTGCCACGCCCCTTTGAGTCATCACATGGGCATCCAGATTACCCATAGGGAAAACTGTCACACTGTCAACTGCTAAAAAAAAACCCTAATGGGTCAGAAAACTGGCCCTACCTTGGAAAGCCTTGATGGGTGTTATTGAAGCAGACTTGGATAACTATTACTGATGGAAAAATCATCTTCTTTTAAGAACCCCATAATCTCTTGCATTGGGGTGGAGTCTGGGCAACGGAACGGAGCTAGCAGAGTATTTACTGGCCGGATGCTCTTCCTGTTGCCAGGACGAAGTTTTCTTCGGCAGATAATATTCTCATTGTGCCCGGAGAGAGAAATATCTGCCTCTGCCCAGGATTGAACTCACAGCCTCCTGATTGTGAGGCGGCAGCTCCACCTCTAGGTCACCACTGCTCCATTCTGGAACCCCCACCTACAAAGATGGGCCAAAATAACAACATCCATGCTTATTTTGTACATTTGCAAAATTACAAAATAGCTCAGAGGGTCTCCAAACTTGGCCACTTTAAGGCTTGTGGACTTCAACTCCCACAATCCCTCAGCCAGCCATGATGGCTAGGGAATTCTGGGAGTTGAAGTCCACAAGTTTCAAAGTTGGTCAAGTTTGCAGATCCCTGAAATAGCTTCATAAGCTAAAAGTCGACAAGGTTGAGAAACACAAGATTTAACATTTCTTTAAACCAGGTTAAAGTGAAAATTTGTTATCCATCCCTCATTTTGACTACACCCAAAAGCAACTTACACAACCCATAAAGACCACAAAAAATGGCAGTTTTTACCTTCAGAAATTATATCTTTCTTATGTGTTCTGTAAACAAAAACGCACCCTTTCATGTTTGCAAAGCTGATGAGAAAAATCTTCCATTTGGCCCGCATTTGCAGCAACTTCCGTTTCTTCTGAGCACCTTCAAAACTCAACTGCAAGGTGATTAAGAAAATAATGGAATGTGCAGAAATGAGTAGGTTCACATTAGCAATTAGATAGCAAGAAGAAACGGAGTATTATAACATTTGGGATTTATTTTATGGATGGTTAGAAAGTAGAGTAAAAAATTAAAGGATACTGTAATAATGATATACTGCAATAGATCATTCTGAATAAGTTATAACATGAATATAATCTAGTAAGAGTTGGGATTTGCTTTCAAGGATAGCCGGAAACTGAAATAAAAAAACCTGATGACATTGTAATAATGAAATAATATGATGTATAATGTTGATTAGAATATAATATGAATGTAAATTCAACAAGAAACGTATACAAATATTATTATATGCACAAGATATATGTACCCAGCCAACACACTGTATAATTGAAAGATGGTTTTGTTGTTTTTGTTATAAAAATAATTTTTTTAAAAAAAAACCTCAACTCCAGGACACCAAACCTGGAGAAATCCGTTCGAAAACCAAACTCTGCTATTTCAAAATAGAAGAAAAAAATAGAAAACATAAATGCTGAATAAACCCCCTCGCCCAACAAGCCCAGATAAATAAGCTCTTTTGCCCTTTAGAAAATACAACAAGACTTGACAAAATTAAAAGAAAAAAGACGGAATTATGAACCAGGAGAAAAGGGGCTGGCTGGCTCACCTACCTGCTTGGTTAAATGATGCTCTTTGGCTGAAGAAGGGAAGCAGGTTGGACCGAGCAACTTATATGCATTCTAAGAGAGGAGGCGGGGCCAAGGGAAAGGCGGGGCCAAGGGGTGGGTGGAGCTTGGAGATGCTCTGTTCCAACCCAGCACATACAAGATGCCGACAGGCAAATTGCAAGCATTCGAACACGAGCAGCTATTGTGCATTCTTCCTCACAGCAAGCCCAGAGCTGATCTCTTCTTGTTCACAGAGCCGATCTCTCGCTTGTGATTTTTCAAGAGGCAATTGGACTTTCTTTGGTTTGCCTTGAAGGGGTTTTGCTTCTCATCCAAGAAGCTTCTTCAGTTCTGACTAAAAGGTGGAGGAAGGAAAGGATTTATATTCCTTGAAGACAGCTGGTTATTTGCATCCTTTTAGAAAGCCGTTGAGGCCACTTGGAGGTTTAGCTGTGCCCTCACAGTCACCTGAATAGTGCAAAGGGAGGTGGAGCCTTCTTGGAACGGTTGAAACTCCTGTTTGCAACGAAGTTGTAAACAGGAACTTTCTTATTCTGTTTGCACAGGTCTACTGTAGAACAAAAGGGACGCGGTGGCTCAGGGACTAAGACGTCGAGCTTGTCGATCCGAAAGGTCGGCGGTTCGGCGGTTCGAATCCCTAGCGCCGCGTCACAGAGTGAGCTCCCGTTCCTTGTCCCAGCTTCTGTCAATCTAGTAGTTAGAAAACTTGTAAAAAAAATGCAAGTAGAAAAATGGGGACCCCTTTGGTGGGAAGGAAACGGTGTTTCATGCGCCTTTGAAGGCATTTTGTCCTGCCGGCCACATGACCACGGAGACATCTTTGGACATCGCTGGCTTTTCTTTGGCTTTGTGACGGAGATGAGCACCAACCCCTAGAGCCGGAAACAACTAGCACGTATGTGCGAGGGGAACCTTTACCTTATTGTAGAACAGAGTTCTCTCTGCGGTCCAATAGAATAGAATAGAATAGAATAGAATAGAATAGAATAGAATATATCATATCATAAATATAATATATATAATATAATATATATAATATAATATTGTATATATATATATATAATATTATATTATATATTATAATATAATATAGCTATAATATTCAGGTATTCAGCTTTCCACGTCATTATAGTTGTGCTGTTAAAGTTGTAGCAACGTTTCGGCAGAATCTCATCTTCCATCATCAGGCTTCTGTATTGATTCTGTATTCTGTATTCTGTATATCAATACAGAAGCCTGATGATGGCAGATGAGATTCTGCAAACGTCTACAACTTTAAAAGCACAACTATATGACGTGAATCCAAACTGAATGCCATCATCGTGTTCTCATATAATAAGGCCTGGTCTTATTTTTGAGCAAAATGGCTGGTCTTTTGGGGACTTAATTACCCCCTTGCATCTCGGGAGGCGGCGCGACAGCGGATGTTGACTCGGTTGTGCACTCATCGGGTCAATGCAGGCAGCACCATATCCGTGTGCAACAAAGTATTCTAACGCAAGCCCCACCATTCCCCACATGTTTTAATATAGGCCTTAATTTGGGAGGGCTAATTTCATTTCATGCCTATAAACATGCTGGAAAATTGTTGGAAACAGAAAACACACACACACACACATATATATATATATATGATTCTTAAGTTTTATATATACACATATATATATAATATAAAATCTCAGAAAACCAATATATAATATAATATATATAATATATTATATATTATATCATACCATATATCAGATCAGATCATAAATATATCAAATCAGATCAGATCATAAATATCAGATCAGATCAGATCAGATAATATATAATATCATATAATATCATATATCAGATCAGATCAGATAATATATAATTCTATTTCTAATTGTAATTCTACTGTCCATTCAAAGTAACAATGGCAAATGAGAAAACAATGAAAAATGGAACGTGACCATTTTTCGCACTTACGACCATCGCAGCATCTTGTAGTCACTTGATCAAAATTCAGAGGCTTGGCCACCGACTCGTATTTACGACGGTTGCAGTATCCCAAGGTCACATGATCCCCTTTCACGACCTTCTGAGAAGTCCAGTCAGATTCACTTAACAACCATGTGACTAACCTGACAACTGCAATCATTCATTTAACGACGGTGACAAGAAAGGCCGTAACACGGAACCAAACTCACTTAACAGCCGTTTAGCTTAGCCACAGAAATTTGGGGCTCAATTGTAGTAGTAAGTCGAGGATTACCAGCAACTGGTTTCCTTCATCGAGGACTCTTGAAAGTTACGAAGAAAAATATCCAGTTGCTTGTCGTCCTCCAATGACGTCCATGACTAATGGGGTCTCGGCCTTTTCTCTCTTTGGAGGGAAAACGCACAACCACAAATTGTCCATATTTGACTGACCTCATGCCTGAGACCTCAGCATATTAGAGGAGACCTCCGGCATGGACAGCAATCTCTTGTGCTTTTTAAGAGGCACGGACAACGTGGCTGCTGCCCTCCCTGTACTGCTCTGTTCTGTCTCGCCTTTCCTCTTTCCCAAAAGATGAAAGAGTACAAACTCACACCAACACAGGCAGGCAAGCTGGCTCGGACTTCACAGAGTTAATTCCTTGGAACTGATAATATTCTTGGCATTCCCACATGTCCTGCCTGCCAAGTCCGAACTGATAAAGTTTTACTCACAGAAAATCACAAAAATAGTCATTCGCGAAGAAAATCTGAAGTAAGGTAAAACTTTGTCCCATACAAAGTTCCAGCCGACAACACACCCACTTTTATCCCCTGTGGGCTGTGGCTCAATGACTCAGCTCACTCTCTGACCCTCCCACGCCTCCTACGTTGCTGCTCACGTTTATCCCTACGATGCTGCTTAGGATCGAGCCAACACTCTTCCTCTTTACTCTTTGTCAGGGGCTGCTCTGATATGCCTTCCTCCTCCTAATTAATCTCAGGCTGTTCCTCTCGGTTGTCTGATGGAACCTGAGGCATTACCAGGGAGGAAGGTCCTGGGGAGGAAGGCATTCCCAGTTCCTCCTCCTCATCTTCCAGGTCCTCTTCCTCTGACAGCATAGGCTCGGGAATCGGGGCCACAACACTGCTCTCTGCAGTATAAACGCTGGTAGCTGCCAAGAAGAAATCCAGAGAAGGTTTTTGTGGGCAATTCTATAAACAAGGCAACCAATGGTGGTGCCAAGATGTCGTACTTCATGTTGACCTTCTGTTTATTTTCACTGCTTGCTTTTTCTTCTGCCTGCTACATCCAGAATTGTCCCATTGGAGGGAACCATAGACTATAGAGAGGATAATACAATTGGAAGGGACTTGGGAGGTCTTCTAGTCCAACCCCCTGTGTAGCAGAAGATCTTATACGATTCTAGACCAATGTCCAAACTCTTCTTTAAAAACCTCCAGTGATGGAGGATCCATCATTTAAATATGAGCCAGAAGTGTGCAGCAGCAACCAAAAAATAGCTAATACAACCCTTGGTTGTATAAATAAGAGTCATCGACTTAAAATCATGTGAAGTATTAGTACTGCTTTATACAACCTTAGTAAGGCCACACCTGGAGTACTGCATCCAGTTTTCTTTGCCATAACGTAAAAAAGACGAGACTTTGGGGGAAAAGTGCAAAGAAGGCAGCTAAGACGATTAAAGGCCTGGAGATGAAAACATATTACGACCAGGGGTGGGATTCAATTTTTTAACAACCGGTTCTATGGGCATGGCTTAGGTGGTGGACGTGGCTTGGTGGTCATGTTATTGGCTGAGTGTGGCCAACTCAATATCACTCACATCGAGGCACGCATCTCCTCGCCTGGACTCTCATGACGGGTTCCAGGCGGATGAGCTATATTCAAGAATTGGTCTGGCAAAGGTTTTGTATGCCGTAGTTAACAATTCAACGAAGATGAAACTCAAAAGTTACAATCATTTGTAGTTTAACTCATCAAAGATTTAAGTACACTCCTTTGCTCCACTTTCTCTCACACCCTTTCTCCACCATCACTCACACTCCTTTTCTCTACCTTCCCTCACACTCCTTTCTCCACTTTCTCTCACACTCCTTTCTTCACCATCACTCACACTCCTTTTCTCTACCTTCCCTCACACTCCTTTCTCCACTTTCTCTCACACTCCTTTCTCCACCATCTCTCACACTCCTTTCTCTACCTTCCCTCACACTCCTTTCTCCACTTTCTCTCACACTCCTTTCTCCATCACTTACACTCCTTTCTCTACCTTCCCTCACACTCCTTTCTCCACTTTCTCTCACACTCCTTTCTTCACCATCACTCACACTCCTTTTCTCTATCTTTCCTCACAATCCTTTCTTCATCCTCCCTCACCTTCCTTTCTCTATCTTCCCTCACACTTTTTCTCCACTTTCTCTCACACTCATTTCTCTACCTTCTCCCACACTCATTTCTCCACCTTCCCTCACACTCCTTTTCTCTACCTTCCATCACACTCCTTTCTCCACTTTCTCTCACACTCCTTTCTCCACTTTCTCTCACACTCATTTTCTCTACCTTCCATCACACTTTTTCCACCTTCTCTCACACTCCTTTCTTCACCTTCTCTCACACTCCTTTCTCCACTTTCTCTCACACTCCTTTCTCCACCTTCTCTCACACTCCTTTCTCCACCTTCTCTCACACTCATTTCTCCACCTTCCCTCACACTCCTTTCTCCACTTTCTCTCACACTCCTTTCTTCACCATCACTCACACTCCTTTTCTCTATCTTTCCTCACACTCCTTTCTCCATCCTCTCTCACCTTCCTTTCTCCACCTTCCTCACACTCCTTTCTCTACCTTCCATCACACTCCTTTCTCCACTTTCTCTCACACTCCTTTCTCCACCTTCTCCCACACTCATTTCTCCACCTTCCCTCACACTCATTTCTCCACCTTCTCCCACACTCATTTCTCCACCTTCCCTCACACTCCTTTCTCTACCTTCTCTCACACTCCTTTCTCTCTCACGCTCCTTTCTTCACCTTCTCTCACACTCCTTTCTCCACTTTCTCTCACACTCATTTCTCCACCTTCCCTCACACTCCTTTTCTCTACCTTCCATCACACTCCTTTCTCCACTTTCTCTCACACTCATTTCTTCACCTTCTCTCACACTCCTTTCTCCACTTTCTCTCACACTCATTTCTCCACCTTCCCTCACACTCCTTTCTCCACTTCCTCTCACACTCCTTTCTTCACCATCACTCACTCCTTTTCTCTATCTTTCCTCACAATCCTTTCTTCATCCTCCCTCACTTTCCTTTCTCTATCTTCCATCACA